>NW_010538157.1:28491-33613 GCF_000687285.1 Phaethon lepturus | reverse complement strand
GAGAGTGCTGGAATAAAATCATCAATGACTGGATCCAATAAGGTATTGAATGCTCCAGCCCTGTTCAAGGAAAACACAAGGACTGGTTACACTGAAGTCAGTGTAACCTTTTTCTTATGTAAATGTAGTTTACGGTGTACACTGAAGTCAGTGTAGCCTCCCTTTGATTTCAATACCATGCCTAAGTGTTTTGTTGGAAGGGAGCCAGAGCCCCCAGCACTGGTAGGGCTCTGCACTGCCTGTGTTGCCCACAGCCATGCAGCAAAGCAGCAGCAGAGTGATCACAGCGTGGGAATCTCTCCTCTGGATTCCTGAACAGGACGACCAGAAATTAAAGATAAGAGTGAGAGTCTGTCCCGGGTTTTACACAAAGCCCTGTGCACGCAGGGAGAAGAATTTGGAGAGCTTAGTTACTGCTGCCTAAATACATACTCAGAGCAAAATTGTCTTCTGTATGCACCTGGTTTGCACGAATGCCACACTTGTGTGTGCAAGGGAGGCACGTGCGCGACTGAAAAGAGGAGCCTGAATAAAACTGACCACTAATTACATATGGCGCAGCAGTCGAAAAAGGCCAGCTTTACACATACAGGTGTATAGAGCTTTCTTTACATCCAAAATCCGATATAGGACACTGAGGTCTGAATATGCTATCTCTGGTTAAACGGAGAGAGGCCTTTCAACTTGGGAATGACGCTTGTGCCTTCAAGCAATACAGAAGAAATACGTTGCCTGCTGTACCTGTTAATATAGAGGGGGGAAAAATTAATCAGTCATCAACCCTTTAGCATTTCGGCGTTGTCCTGCTAAACCCTCCCACTTTTGGTGGAACCACACCCTTTGGGGAGTCAGAGGACTGTCATGATGCATGTGAAAAACACGCAGAGCTGGAGAGCGGCGTCTGGGGAGGAGCAGAGCTGACCCCAGGCCCGGCCAGCCCCACGCAGGCATCGTCTCCTCCAGGCGCCCCAGAGCAGGATCGGGTCCTTGATCAGGGGCCGAATGTAACATGCAGGCACACAGCAGCTTTTCATACATCTTTATCTCTTCTGCCGTAAGCTTCAGTGCACTGCGCAGATTTATGGGAATTCTTTCCATGTTCACAACTTATAAGTATTAATAACCCGTCCAAGTTGGAAAATAATACACCATTCCTAACTCTATTAACTACAGAAAATCTGGCTTCAGTTAAAATAAGATCCCCTTTAGCAATGCCCAATATACAATAAATATTATATATAAAAAAAACCAGGCCGCATCTTATCTGAGGTACGGTAACAGTAATGTTTTTGCCTGAGGCACTGCAAACTTCAGGCTTAAGAAGTCAAAATGACAGGGTGCAGATGATCACTGGAAAGTTATCATTTTTAACCTAAATAGTTACCTTAAAGTCTTTTTTTTATCTAATAATGATTACAGACAGGCAAATTCAGCATGCCCACAAAACTACACTGAGATATTAAAGTCGTAGATAACTTATTCAAAAACAGTTTTTTTAATACTTCTGTTGCTGTCACTGATCTACAAGAGAAAATAGCATTAGCATTTCTGCTACAAAAGCCGCTCTGAGTTTCCCAAACAAGCAGTTTCATCCAGTTACAAGTGGTTTTAAAACTACTTGCCTTCTAATTTAAGACTAAATCTTGGGTCTTTACTCTGCCAAAGTTCCTGTTGCAGTCAGTGGAAGGTCCTTGGTTCAATTAAGACTTCAGGATTCAGGATAAAATTTTCTAAGATATTTAAGTGCCAGATTTACATGTTTTCAGATGTTTGGTACTTGAATACCTAGGGCTGGACCTTACTGGTCGTCGTGGTTTAACCCCAGCCAGCAACCAAGCCCCACACAGCCGCTCGCTCACTCACCCCTCCGCTGGGATGGAGGAATTGGAAGGGTAAAAGTGAGAAAACTCATTGGTTCAGATAAGGACAGTTTAATAGGCAAAGCAAAAGCCGCGCACACAAGCAGAGCAGAACGAGGAAGCCATTCAGCACTCCCCATGGGCAGGCAGGGGTTCAGCCATCTCCAGGGATGCAGGGCTCCATCACGCGTAATGGTTTCTTGGGAAGACAAACACTGTAACTCCGAACCTCCTCCTCTTCCTTCTTCTTCCCCCAGCTGTATATCCTGGACATGACGTCATATGGTATGGAATACCCCCATGCTCAGTTGGGGTCAGCTGTCCCAGCTGTGTCCCCTCCCAACTTCTTGTGCACTCCCAGCCTACTCACTGGTGGGGTGGGGTGAGAAGCAGAAAAGGCCTTGACTCTGTGTCAGCACTGCTCAGCAATCACTAAAACATCCCTGTTAGTATAAACACTGTTTTCAGCACAAATATAAAACGTAGCCCGATACTAGCTACTATGAAGAAAATTAACTCTGTCCCAGCCAAAACCACCACACTGGTACAGTACATAAAAACTACATCAGTGTGTTATAGTATCTCAGTATCTTTCAGGACTAAATATGCAGAGATGTCCCCAGTGAATCTTTTAAGTTGTAAATGCTTCAGACCAGCACAGCCTCACTGCAGTTATAAGTGCATGACTCTCACCCTGCTTTAATCTAGCAGAGAGACTGGCTGCATACTCTGCCTTAGCAGGGATCACTTGCTAAGTCAGCTGCCAAAGCTGTCCTATTGCAACCTGTTGGAGAATGCAAATGTCTCAAATTATTTACTGAGAACAACCTGCCTCTGGCCTCAGAAGTTCAATTAACCTGATATCCAGCCAATTAAAAGTTCAAAACTGCCACTACTGAGGTACTGCTCACATGCCCTTCACCAATTCTTGTGCCTCTGTTACAACATTTTACCCTTTTCTCTTCCCCTTTGTTCAGGGAACCCCCAGCGCGGTGCCCGAGGACAGTGTTGGGGCGGTGGCCTGTCCAGGGGCTGTGTCACAGCTGATATACAAAATTCTGCTCTCTAGAAAAGCAGTAGCCCATTTAGCTGTGCATCAGGGCAGGGCTGAGCGGGGACGTCCACGCCATGACCCGGCACAGGGTGCCTGCCCCTCGCCGGTCACCTGCAGGAAGAGCTGGATGTGGCCAGTATCCCCCTGTGACCCAGCACAGGGACACGTCTTGGGCCATTTGGGCTTTTCGTTGATTTTTTTTTTAAGAAGTGATCACCCTGGGCATGAGATCCTCTCAGTGCCTCAACCTCATCATCTATGAAATGGGCATGATGAAATGTCGGTATTTCACTACGTAGTGTGAGATCCACAGCTGAGAAAGTCTATCTGGAATCTCTGCAGCGGCACACCGTGGGAAAAAATATGCAAATTTATTAATCATCATTCCATCAGTAGCTATGATTACTATTTGCTCCATTTCTGACATCCTCAGAAATTCACAGTATTTGTTCATTCAAATTCCCACTTTCTTGCATTATTTTGTGGCTTATTGCTATTCTATAGGCTAGATGCCAGTTTAAAGAGTTCAGGAGCAAAATTACCCCAAATTTGCTTTCATTTGAGGGTGTGGATGAAACTTTTAAGAAAAGGAAAACAAGCTAGCGAACAATTCACAGCAGCTCGTGAACCGTCCTGCACCTACAGATGTTAAATCCAGAACATTAGTTTGGTTACATCTTTGTTAATCCCATTGCAATACTGACTGGCTCAGTACTGGGGGTTTTCAGCGGTTTTTGTCTGAGCAGAGAAAGTCAGAAAATTATCTCTTTGGCAAACAAGCTCTTTTATTCATTTATTTATTTATTTAACATCTTTGTCCAAGTTACCAGTCTAGCAAGCTTAGAACAACTGAAAATTCAAGTCAATGGAGAAACTGAAAGGTTTCACACGCATACCAGAAAGCAAACTCATATTCAGAATGAGATTTGGACAGAGTTATCTCACTCTGAACATGACCTCATGAATCTGGCAGCTCTGTTGGCTTCCACCCTTCAGCAGAGTTTGAACTCTTTGGTGGATCAGCGGCTTAATCTCTGACTTGCTTTTCATTGTAACAGTGTGGGGAAAAGCGCGATAATTTTGCAGGATTTTGCAAGCAAGTGTCAAATCCCTCATTCATCAGACTTATAAAGAGTCTGCAACTGCTGTTGTTTTTACCCAGTTAAGGTCTATTCTTTACCTAGTTAGCTTCTGATTCTTTTTCCTTTTTTTTTATCATGAGTGGAGTAAGGAATTGTTTAGGGTCCCCAAGAATGCTGAGAAAATGGTGCTTTTACCCCAGAAACAAACCCTTAGCCAGATTTCACAAGAGCCGAAATCTCCAGTGAGAGCACTTTCAGCTGAACGATGTCTGCTTGAAAAGTAAGTCGCATCACTGACTTTAGCAGGAAGATTTCAGATTTGCACGGGTTTGAACAGGGAAGCGGGCCCCTGGAGTTACAGGGCACGATGCTTCTCCAGTGATGCTGGGCTTTTCTGCTCGTCCAAACCTTTCGGACTTAACTGGAAGCAAGAGTGGGACGTCCTGGCATGGGTTCTGACACACCTCGCTTTTCCCATGTAAAACCTGGCAAAGAGAAAAGCCTCGTGGTGTTATCTTTCCACTTTTGCACCATACAAGCAGCAGCTTGGAAAAATTGGTATTTTTTCGTAAGGCAAATTCCAGCTTTCTGGCGAATGCCCTAAAATTTTGGTTGGTATTTCCTCTCACAGGCATGCCAGCTGGGAAAGCCAGGAGATCCTCTCCAAGCATTTGTGTGACATTAGGGTGGTGGGGACCCCACTGTCCCTCCTGTGTGCCCCACAGCCAGCTCTGCCACACCGTGCCGGCCCCTCGCATCCTTGCAGGGTTGCAGGGCGTCATGGATATACGTCCCCACACCCACGGCCATCGAGGGTCATCATTTGAAATAAGAAAGTGGGAGATCTGATGGGGAGATGCTTCCACCACAAAATGGATGTTCAATAATGTCTTGGCTGTTGCCCGACACCAAGCTGCAGTGTTGGGGCAGACAGGTTTGAATGGAGCCTGTTCTGCTCTTAAAGTATTTTGGGAAAGAAACAAAGGGCTCTGTCAAAGGGTGGGGGAAGCTCTTATTTTTATTTCCCATTATAGTTTTCATCTATGAAAGAGGTTTGGCCAAACTCACTGCTTTCTGAGCAACAGCAGTCATACTTAGGGGAAAAATATTGTGAAAATTCTGGAAAA
>NW_010538157.1:25989-28460 GCF_000687285.1 Phaethon lepturus | reverse complement strand
CACTCTTTCATAACAAAGTATGAACTAAAGGTCTTGCCTCGTGTTCAATATAATTGACAGAAATTTGTAAAAGACATGAAGAACAGAAAAAGAGGGAGTTTGCTTTGATCATCTGCGTGGAAGAAGAGAGATCTTCAGAAGTTTAGATTTCTAAGTTATCCTAGGCAGTTCCAGCAGGTTTTGAACGTCATTAAAGGCTCCTTTCACAAAAAGGGTTTGGACTGACATTTCCTCCAAAGAGCCAAAGTTTCCTTTCTCAACAAAATGATATTTTAAAGAGTGTCTTTAATTATGACAGTTACTGTTGTTACGGACGCTGGATGCATTTCCTGTTAAAAATTGCAGGAAAGGTTTTTATAGGTTTCTGTCTGGGCTCAATGGCTGTACCTGCAGAGTATTTTAGGAGTAGGTCAGACCTGGGGCTAAGTCCAGCGCCTGCCTAGAGCCAAGGCTGGTGCAAGGCTGGTAGCAGAGAGAGATGCTCCAGCACAGCCCGTGCCTCGAGCTCCGTGCTTGGCACAGGGACCTCTCACCTCCAGCCCCAGGCCAAGCACAAAGCCCAGGGCCCTTTCTGCAAGGGCTCGAACATCACCTGCTCCCAGGAACATCCATTTTGTAGACAATGTGAGTTAAAGGTGACTCCTTTCATCCTTGTCCAGTCTTGTTTTTCCCTTGGGAAAAAGCACAGAAGTTTGCTGCCTGCAGTAGCTTTCACATCGATTTTAGGGCTCAGACTAGTAACACCTAACCCACATACTAGTCCCGTTGAAGTGAACTGGAATTATTCACTTGTGCAGAGATTAAACCTCTTGAGAAACTGTAGAAAAAAAGAGTCATGCTCTTAATAAATACTAGAAACCTGCAGCCTCCTTAAGTACAGCCATATTTAGTAATTAATTTGCTATAGATGTAGTTAGCTGATTTAAAGAGTCAGATTTATTCTGATTAAAGCATTTACTTCAATGTCAGCAGAAGGAAAATTTACTGCCTCAGGAAAACATAAATGTCAAATGTGTGCTTGGATATACAGAGTACGGTAGATATAAAGAAGACGATGTTTTCACAGGCCATGTGCTTAAAGGTCAATCGGGTTAAAGAGTACTTTTTTGTTGTTTTAAAACTGCCATACCTGAAGAAGGAGTTGTGCGGCTGAAGGGAAAATGGCAAGAGGGAATGTGTTCTCATGTCCATGAGAAGAGCACCAGCTGCTCAAAAGAAGCACAGGCACATAAAAAATAGCTGAATTTGACCCAAGACCCATAAAGAAGGCTTTTATATAATATTGTTCCAGTGCCAGAACTACTGCTTTTCTTTTCCTATGTACCTTGGCAGTTTTGTTTTTTGGACAGACACAGTAACCATGGGTACTCTTCTCTTCATAGTCTTGCAATGTCTAAGATCCCTTACACTTGTGTAGAAAGTTGCTACATCCAAATCAATTCTTATCCATGTAGAATTCCAGCCTCCAGAAGAGTTAAGCCAGGAACATTTCACCTGCACAAATGCAGTGGGAACATTGGAAAGAAATTATTCAAACAATTTAAAACCTATGTCTTCCATCCAGATATTCCTGTGGAACTAAGGGACCAGTGCAGGTGCCTAGCTGTAGGTATTGAGTGCTGTCCTGGACGTCTGAGGGTACTTGGGACATTTGCACAAGGCCAGCAGAGGTGACAGAGAACCCCTATGGAGTTGGGTGCTCCTATGGAGTGGTGGTTGGAAGCCACCTATATTTAGGAACCTGAATGTCTCCCTAAGTAACTGTAAGGATGGGAATTTTTAAAGGAGAAGTTAGTACAGAAGCCCATGAAATTTAGGCCACCCTGGACAGAAACGTGAAGGGGACAATGACTCCCAGAGCCTGCACATTCTGGGGACCAGATCCTGTGTTCCCATCAGCCGTGCTGGCAGGGACTGAACTCCCACTCCATACTCCCAGTAACTTCAGGTCTCATCCTAAAAAAGTCTGGGCTTCTGCTGGCTGCAGTCGGTTTTGATGCTGCTCACTCAGCACCTCAGAAGAGGTGTTGCAGGATGAGGCCATTAGCCCGTATTTACATTGCCTGGTAATGCCATCAAAAGTTCTACTTCTAGTCATTAGCAATCCATCCCTCCTGCCTTTCCTCTCCCTGAGGAAGTGCTCTACAAAACCTGTCTTATGGATTTCTGTTTTTTCGTTATTGTTGTAGTCTCCCCAGTTTATCTTGCTCTTTCATAAAACAGCAAACCACAGATACGGTTTCAACCTAACAGCCTGTTCGCAAGAAACTAACCATTCAGGGATAGGAACACATCCTTTGCACGTTCTTTAAAAATTCATTTAACATGATTCATTGCTTTATTCTTTGCTTGAAGCATGTTTCACTTACATTAATAATATTTTACCTTTCACTTATAAATTCAAACACAAAAGCGGTTGCAGTTCTCCAAACACTCATATACGTAAAATATTACAACATTATCGCTTTCCA
>NW_010538157.1:18606-25958 GCF_000687285.1 Phaethon lepturus | reverse complement strand
TCTTTCCCTTAATTAGGATTCAAGATTTCCAACAATAAGTTGTTGCAGCAGATGTATAGCTCTTTTATGTTTACTAATTCACATCTCTGCTTTTTCACTTTGCGAAGAGGAAAAAGGAAATGGTTTTAAGTGGGATAAGTACACTTTTTTCTAAACAAAATAAGAAGAGGAAGTTCCAAATATGGGGGAAACAGAGTAATTGGTGATCTGATTCAGTAAGAATTTATACACAGAGTCCATTACTTTCTGAAAAGTTTATCAATCTGTCCCCATAAAAGCCACATTCATTGAAGTGGTACCAGCATCTGATGTGCTGTGTCTTATGTGCCTGGTTATGGAAGTCAGAGTTCCTTATTAATAGAGCTCTAGTCATGAAATGGATATTCTGACACCTAAAATGACAATATAATATCAATATCTTGACCTTTAAAAAATTTTTTAATCTTCTTGCAGGAGTAGATCTCATTTTGTGACTGCTTAAAATAAAGGGTACGATTTCATGATGAAAATATACCCTAATTTGTCAGGTAATGCCCGAAAAGAAATAATTATTGTTTGTAGTGAAAAAGGTGTGTTAAATCAACCAACTCGTCTGAGAGGACAAAGATAAACATAGTGAGCAGTGTTATCTCCTGTAACATGATTTTGCTGCACCTAAATGTAAAAATCTCAAGTAACAGGAACCACGTCCTTTGGGTCCCACAACAAAAACCTTTCCAAGGGGGCATGGAGAAAGTTTATAAATGTGTTATTGTGAAAAATGTCTGTTTTAAACAAAATAGAAATTAAAAATGGGGACAAGACGGTCCACACACAAGGTGATGTCTTACCATTAAGAACTTTTCTTGATGCGATTCCGATTTTTCTGATTTCGTGTGTATATGGTCCTGCCACTCCCTCTAACCTGGCTGTGCTACAAGGGAAGGGAATTTTTTGGTTTGGTTACGTACCTGGACCTCAGGGTCTGGGCTGGATCCCTGCCTCTGTTGGAAACTGTCTGTGTGTCCATGAGCAGATGACTCCATTTCTCCCATGACCATTTGCAGGATACTCGTATTTTCCCCCTGCGTCCCTGCGCATCCCAGCCGGAGCACAGCCCTTGGGGTAACGCCGCTGCCACAGGCGGGGACAACAGCGTCTAGAAAGTGGCACCTGGACCTTGTCAGCAGTCCGAGGCACGGCAGCCCTTCAGGGTCCAGCCTTGCAAAGCAAAGCTCCTGCTGATGAGGTGGTTGAGTGCAGTTTCCTCACCCGGGTGCCAGTGCTTTGCTTGGGAACCGCCGATCGCCTTCTGGGGACGGAGCAGCCTTCCCGGGCAGCACGACAGCATTTCAGCCCCCAGATGCCCCTTCCAGCCCCACGTTTCGAGGTTTCCAGCCCCTCTGTGGAGATGACTCCACTGCCTGTGAAAGTGTATCAAAACCATGGCAGTTTACAGCCCAGTATAAACCAGCCCCAGCTTCGATTTACCTTCATACAACAGCCAAAAACAGTGCCAGTTCTGATGCGAGTCAGAGCCCTGAGTCACCTCCTTGCTAGTTCCTAGATACGGCGTTTAGGTGCTTTAATCCCTCGTCATAATTCCATTCCCCTGGATTCCCAGTCACTTTAACATCTCCTCTTTGAAGTCCGTCCAGTTTATCTAGATCCTCTTTGGTAATAGGGTGCCCAGCAATGAATGCAATTTTGTTTCCCTATATATTTTCTAAATCCTAGCTCTTAAAGCATTAGGGTTTTATGTGCGCATACATATTCTATTATGTATCATAGTATATCACATTATATATAATGTGAAGAATTTGACTTCATATCAGTGATATCAATTTTATTGGGAGAGAAATATTAGCAGGATTTGATTTTGAGTCACCAGCTGTTTTTTCTTTAAGAATATTTCTTTCTTATTGGTGTCCCAGTGAACGACTAAATTGTAAACTAAGTTGAGTTAACAAAACAGGGGGATGATTCATACAAGCACAAAATTATGTTGGTCCAAATTTTTCTGAGGTCTCTCCAGAATGGTTTGAGTTTACTGGGCAGATTTCAGGCTGCTATCACAAAAGTCCAAAACTGGACTGAACCTTCTCAAGGCTCAAATAACAGCCATCCCAAAACTGACGGTGCCGTTTCTCCTACCAAAATCCACTTGCTGACAAGCTTGGGGAGAGGACAAACAGCAGCAAAGGCCACAGTACAACATAAGTTTTTAATATCTGTTCAAACACTTTTACTCCAGGTGTGAGGCAAAGGTCAATGATATTAATAATAGATTTTCAGTTTATTTCAGTGGGAATTGGCCCTTATATACACAAAAGAGAAGTGTATATATCAGCAGATATCCACGTAACTATGATAACCAGCATACATTGACCCAGCAGAGGTTTGTGCCCCAGTAAGAAAGCTGTGTCAACATGTATAATCTAGGTGGAAAGGCTTAAGCAGAGCTATTTCAGAGAGTTTAAAAAAAAACAAACAGAAAAGTTATACGTGAGAGATGAACCTCTAGTTCAATTCTGAAGTGTACCACGGACTCCTCGGTGATACTGGGCAACCTGCTTAGTCTGTCCCCAGATTCTCCACCATAATGAATATCTCTCTCGCTTCTTCCAAAGGGGAGAGCCGCAGGACCCAGCCCTTGCCCACTGTGACTCTCTTGATGACGGTAATGACAGTAATTGACTTCAGTGTCTTGGTTTCTGGGGTTACTTGTTAGCTTTTTTTTGTGCTCGTTTGGACAGAAAGCTTTCCAGGAACTGGACAGTCTCTTACCACGTGAGATGACGGCAAAGGCCCCTGGCTTGCAGCCCACTGCCGGCTGGAAGGAAGGGACTCTGCACCCCCTGAGGGAAAACCCCCAGGGCGGGGGGCATTTTGGTTGTGGCGGAGTGGCTGGAAAGCAGAAATGGCCCCGGGCTCTATGCAGAGACAGAGGCAAAACTGGTCTCATGCCATCTCACCAGATGAGATGTACGCTTCGGAGGTGCCGTGCAGCGAACGGTGAATTGAAACCGTTCACCACGGAACAGACCTGCACAAGTTTGCCTGGGCTGCCCAGCAAATCCAGAGCAAGAGCAACTTGCTATAAACTTGTTATATGAACCTGGAAAAAGACTTTACAAACTTAACGATGTGTTTTAAGATAGTAGTATTTCATTTTCCAATTAGCTGAAAAAAAAATTCTCCGCTGTCCCGCACCTTGTGAAATAGCCCACCTAAAGGCTGGGAGGTAGCAGCTTACACTAATTTTGCACTGGTGTAAACAGCAGCGAGTAATAGAAAAATCACACTGTGTACCAGGCTGAAAACCAGACAAAACTCCACTCTTCCATTAAACAGTCATGACTGGAAAAGAGGATTCATATAACCTCCCCAGCCCAATAAAGTGCTGCATGGGATAAGTACTGTTATTTAGGCTGAAAATCTTTCTCTCTACCAGAGATATCAGATGCTGCTAATAACCTCCAGGACATCAATCAGTGCTGAGCTAGGTATGTTTTTTGAATGCAGATTTTGAAGGATTTAAGTAATTATATGTAAAAATGCCTCTTTCCTTTGTAAGCTACATAGTTACATACTATTGCAACCCGCTCTGAAACTATTAAGTTAAAGGCAAGAAATAGGAAAACATGATGACTTTTGAATAGTGAGAATTTGCACAGGGAATCAAAGAGGTTTCAAGTTCACTTAGTGCAGATGTTTCTATAATTGAGACACACTAGAAAAATGCATTAATGCACAAATCAGTCTTGCCTACAGTTATCTGAACCATAAAAAAATGTCCATAGTCAGGATATAATTCCCTATTAAATCCTATAGGATAGTTAAAACCAGAATAACATAGGTTCTTTTTTTCCTATTAAACTCTTTAGGACTTTTTCAATAGGGGAGTCTGCAGGGAACACAAACAAACCTCAAATGTGTTGACCAATTCACCCCATAACCCCCTTTCATACACTCACCCACAGATATTAAGGACCTGAATTTTAATGAGGCCAGTTAAATGCAGCTGGTGACCTGAAAGATTTATTCAGGTCCTGATCTCACTCCCATTTAAACCAGTAACACTTCCTTTGGAACTGGCTGGAGCTCCCTTTACTGCAAGTGCCCGGTCAGCCATCCAACTCAAGTGCAAATTCCTGCCTGCAAGGGCAGGGATTGCACCTACACATATGCTGCTGATGCAAAATGCACAACCATTTCCCAGGTAGAGGAAGAACGAGGAGTCTCACTGGGTTTTGATTCCTCAAAACTGCAATGCTTGAAGTATGGACGCTGTTCAACGGAAAGAAAATGTCTAGGACAAATCTGAGGCAACCTGAAAAGAATAATTGAGCCTTCATCTTTTTAAATGTGACATAATTCCCTACTTTTATAGTCCCATATAGAGAGAGAGAACCGGCATGTTCTCCTCAGAAATAAACTGTTAGCTCCCTATCCAAAATCAGCAGAGACCAGCTGTGCCCTGCTGTAACATCCTCCAGGAAAGATGCCTTTCCAGGAAAGATGCCTTTCCAGGAAGCCTAAAACCCCCAGGAGTCACTCCTACCTGCAGGCTGCAGGTCTATTCGCTCCCCAAGAACCCCTCAGGCACAAAGCCTCCTGCTGCTACACTAAATTTTAACAAGGATCTCCTAACGCCCAATGCAGAGATTAATTAAGATTATCAGGAGCCGGCTCCCAAACATATGTTTACCCCGCATTGCTCGTCTAAAAGAACAGCAAACACTACTTTTTTTTTTTTTTTTTTCCATTGAGACCACGATTGCCTTGATGGATCAAAATAATTATACAAACAAGAAGGAAATTGTGCCTCTCCGTAATCTTTATCTCAGCCCAGCGGGAGGCGGATGGGTAAGTACGAATAACAAATTATCTCGCAGTGGATTCCGCTAATCAGCCCCAGGGCTGGGCTGGTTTAGCATGAAGCAATTCTTCCCTTTTTGCAGTGCTACCTTAGGACTTGGGCAGAGGACCCTACCCCCTAATTAAGAACCTGAAACAAATTGAAAACAGCTGTGAATAATTAGACAATTTAAGTGCTGTTAAGAAGGAATAATTTTGTAGCCATCGTAATAAATCTTATGCTGTCCGAACCCATACGTCTTACGTGAACTTTTTTCTGCTGGTGGGTTAGTGCATTACTCATAAAAGAAACAGTATCCCTTTTGTTTTGATTGGGCCTGTTTAATAACAAAAGAGCATATCACTATAAGTGGAAGTGTGATGACAAAGAGAATAGCCTTTACTTTCCTTAATTTTCAATCGTTGCGGTTCAGAGCCTATGTCAGATTCCTGGCATGTGAGTTCGATGGAAAAAAAGGAATTCTTGATTTGCACTGTAAATAATACCTGAGGCCAAGCTACTTAACATTTTTTAGATTTCTCTGGAAAAACACATGTCAGGAAAATACTTAAAAATTTAACAACCTACCCTTTAGCCTTACGTAGCAGATAAGTCCTTGAAGTATTAACTAGGACTTCAGGAAATCTATTTTTCTCTGAAACATTTCACCTTTTTTTTAATCTTCCCACTTGTCTGGAACTCAGTTAAAGTGTTTCTACAGAAAGTAATTTACAGAAGGAAAGCTTTCATCATGCACCGCCAAACTATTCAGGGGCCTGATTCAGCAACCCGTAACTGGCTTTATTAGAAATTAGTTCTGCGAACACCTAGATATATCTTTATTTTTTATGTATAGCTTTTCTGAAGGCGATGTATCTGCTCACACACTCAATGGTAGTGCCACTTTTAAGTCCTTGTAGGATCCAGCCTTTGCTGGATAACGGCACTGCCTGCAAACAGGACACGGAAGGAGCTTGGTTATTTAGAAGCACGCTTTGGCTTCATTACTATCTCAAAATAACCTACCTTCCCATCATTTTGATGGGTTTATATCACACAATTCCAATCTGGACACAGATTCCGAGTACCCAGTTTTCAGAGGATTCATGAGATGCCGCGTCGTTTCCCTCCCGTTTCCAGAGGAGGGGGAGCAGAGCTCACCGCGGCAGCCGCGCGGTCGCAGTATTTGCAACCCAGCTCGCAGAAATGCAGCTGCGAGGAAACACCTGGTGCAAAATAGCTGGTTCTGCGCCCCGGGTTTACGTACAAAAACGGAAACAAAGCATCGCGCAAAGCCCCAGAAACGAGCCTTATGGAAGCGGTCTGGGTGGGGGTAAGGGCTGCGATCTCTCTTCTCTCTGGCTCATAAAGCAGCCGGCAGCTCAGCCCTCGCTGCACGCCCTCCTGCCGTAGGTCCTGACACCTCTCGCTGTCCGGCGCCTGCCTGCAGGTGCGGTCTGCGGCGCTTGCTCCTGCACTTGAGTCTCTCCCCATCCTTGATAATACTTAGCCAAGGCCTCGTGGGCCATTTCTTCAAGCCTGAATTGCCCTTTGTACGGCTTGTCCCCAAAGTACCTGCTGTGTGTGACCTCACCAGCATGCTGCGGTGTGGTGACTCCTCTTCTTTCCCAGCCTTCCACGGCCGTACTTCCATCCTTACATTGGCATTCAGCTATTCTGCACATGGAATCAGTGGCCCCTCTGGGTATATGAGGAGCTGAGATTTAAATTTCAGGTTTTGTATCACCGAGGAGCCTGAAGACTATGTACGGTAATTAAGAGTCTGCTTTGTACAGAAATGTATTTCAGAAGTTGTTGTGGAAAAGCCAGGAAGCCACACAGCAGGGCGGCAGTTCTTTGCCGTGCTTTCTGTGCAGAACCACGGCAAACATTTCCATCACTGAAGTTATTTATAATATTCACATTCCTTTAGAAAAAAAGAGAAATAACGTTTTGGGTACTAATGATACTTTTAAAAATAGTAGCAATATCGATACACAATCCCTACTTTTCCACCCTTCATTTTTCATTCACCTACTTGCAAGTACATGTCTGAATTTCTTTTTTTGAGAACAAAGATTGAATTTGTTCCCCAGAAAAAAAGTGCGCTGGCAGAGAGGAGGGACTTAATAGATTGCTCCCTCACCAAGCAGGAGCAGGGGAAATAGCAGCAGAGACCAGAGACATACCTATCCGTAGGTATTTCTCCTCTTTTCCTCTCTATCAGACCGGTGTCCTCACTGGATCGTTAGTGTCTAATGAAGATTCCCAGAGGTTTTCTAATTTTCGCCTAGGGTACAGCTAGAGTTTACAGTGGCTGAAAGAACAATTTGATGTTTCATTGATTCATCCTTTGGCAACAAGTTTAGGCAAAAGTCATCAGCTGCATCCGTGCTCCGGGCTCACTGTTAACCCCAGGGACGACTTCAGGGTGGGTCAATGCAAGTCCTCGGCAGATACAGAGGGAAGCAGATGCAAACCAAAACCAGCTCCTTTGGCTCTTGTTGGCCTC
>NW_010538157.1:0-18575 GCF_000687285.1 Phaethon lepturus | reverse complement strand
AGAGCGGTTTTGGCCACCAAAGGAAACGTTGGCCTGTCTGCCCACCAGCACTCACTTCTGTCCCTCAGCTTCTTGCTCCATAAAATGGGGCTAATAGTTCCTTACCCTGTACATGGCTGCAAGGCTTAATCGACCAAAGTTTATAAGGTGCTTTAGGAGCCTTGACTGCAAGTTGCTGCAGACTTGCTAACTACATTATTTCAAAATAAAATAAACACATTTTATACAATTGAAAGTAAAAGAAAAAAAAAAATCACCACCCTTTCTCCCCTCCAAATCAGGAGTCCTTCTCAGGACTTCTCCAGCACGCATTACACTGCACTCCATACTCAAAGTTCCACAAATAGACATAGCTGGTTGGCCAAGAGGTTTTTTTTTTACCCTGGTGTTTATAATTCCAATTGGTGTAAAATTTCCTGATGGTTAACACATCCCGTTACAGACACTTTTGAATGAATGACTCATTCCCAAATAATTGACTAGCTTTGTAATTTGGGAAGTAAAAATCACATTTATGAGTCCCTGGGGGGAGGGCCTATAATGTTGTGCATAAAAAGTAGATAAATCATAAAACCTGATTTTTTTTTTCTTTTGTAAAAGCTTCCATTAGCCTTTGTGTGCACATTAAAGCAATGCCCTCTAAATGTGTGCAGCTGCTTTAAATCACTGGTGCACTTTAAAATCAAGTCTTTTTATATCTTGATGTTAAAATTACATGTTGGTTACTGTAATTCTGTCTTGTTTTTTGTGGGACATCCTTGGATAAGATCTGCTTCTGGAAAGACCTCTCCCTTCGCACTAAGTTTTCTAATCCCTGTAAGCTGAAGAAGCCTAAGCATTTTGCAGCCAACATAAATGGTATTTATCAGGTAAACAAGAGAGAAAAACAAAAAGAACTCGTCAGTGCCAGTGCAATTAGGACCCCATCCTCACTCAGCAAATGCATGCATTTTAGATCGAGGTTTCAAATAAATGTGGTATGTGATTCTAATGGGATTTGACAAGGGTATTTGATGGCTGCAAGGCAAATCTATTATTATCTACAAAATATCTAGTTACAAATCTAACACGCACCCCCTGAAGGTGATACTGAAACTGCGTAATATTTAAACTCCTGAATGAGATGGCCATGCCACTTGCCTCGCCTTTGCAGTCTAAAAGTCCCGTATACCTTTATGCTAGCGAGGCCTTTTCCCACATTTTCAGAGTACTGTAAATTAGTTTAGTATGCTTGAAAGAACCTGTAATTGTAACTGCTCTTGTTGACACATCAGCTTGATGCCACACAGAGCACGACTGGGACCATATCCCTTGGTTTTGCAGCTACAGTGCATTTCAAGTGCTTGACAGGTCCAGCGCTAAGATGTTCTGAATTAGATTTGAATTACAACCGCTAAATGCCCTTGTCAAAGCTTGTTATGCCTGAAACTAGCCATATACATTTAACTGACTATTCCTATGGAAGGTATACTGCTTAAACAAAGACATACTCCAAAGTTTCATACAGAATTGTCAAAATATAATTGAGTTAAAAAAACAACTAAAGCATAAGAAGAACAATCTTTACTGCCTTTTTTCCCCCCTTTTCCTTCTTTGAAATAAATCCAAAGGACAATTTAGTGGAATCTTAGTATGAAATAGAAAGAGCATATGCAGTTCCCACAGAGACATTGAAATCTATACGAATACCAGATTCATCCATACAAGTTGATCCTAGTGTCATGAAAGGCCATATCAAAACTTTAGGATCTCGCCCTGTGAAAAAGGTTTCATATCACATCGCTGGCATTGGAGAGCATCTGGTGCTGCAGGAATACAATGAACTAAAGCTGATACATATATGAGAATCAGGATCAGGCCTTGAATGTTAGAGGACCCCAAATTTGTGCTTCATCAAGTAAGGGAAGCATAATATTTATACATAAACACATGCGTATGCATGCATATACCTCTATGCTCATATGCAATATATAATGCACGTATGAAATGTTTATACGGTTTAGCCACACATAATAGAAACTTCCTTCTAACTTGCAGATGCATTCACGATCACGTACTGGTTGTGCGAGGCTGTAATCATGCATTCTTAGGCTGGAAAACAGCAACCAAAGAGCACAAAGCAGATTTACACAGTGTTTATCTATCAGTCCGTGCCATGGAGATCTCAGTAACTCACTGGGGCTGTGTTGTGTTGCTCTTTGCTAAAGCCTGGGCAGCTGACACTCGCTGCGTGATTGCTGGAGTGGTCTGCTGAGGCTGTCCTGGCTGCAAAAGAAAGCGCTGGTTGTAAGCACCGTCATGTGCAAAGGCGCTGGCCCAAAGCTGAAAGCTGAGAGAAAAAGAGTGGGGATCTCCTGCAGACTAGCTAGCTGTCTTAAACCCTCTTTGAAGAAGCAAGACAGACTTGCTTAGCCTAAACCCACAAAAGCGCAGGCAGCGCAGAAGAGGAGGAGCAGGCTACCCCATCCATTGAAGAGAAGACAAGCACGGGCATACTTCTGTACGTGACGCAGCATCATGGGCTTCTCTTCCTCCCAGATTCTCCTGCATGAATGAAACAGAACTTCTTGGGCAAAGAGCTGTTGCTTCACCACAGAATTCCCGGTTGAATTTGAAAGTTAACATAATCCTGGAAGTTTTCTAGATTGGAGGGCAGATGTACTCTACGATGAGCTCCTGGGCATAGCCCTCGGTGCCCTCACTCACCGCCTCTCTCTCTCTTGCGATGGGAACTGCGAGCACAGGAGATCTTAGAGGGGAGTTGTGGGCCTTCCCCAGCAGGGAGCCAGCACATGGTAGAGGTGCATATTTAGAAGGATCCCATCTCCTTCCACCCACAGTAGATGTGGATGTAGCCTCAACATGAGTCCTCTGTTTCCAAAATAAGAATAAAGATCCTTCCTCCGTGTGCCTTGGCTTGTAGATTGTAGTTTATTCGGGGAAGATACTGTCCCTCCCTGGGAAGTGCATAAAACACCCAGCACAACGGCATGCCGTTTCATCCGGGGCCTCTAGAAGGTACTGTAAGACAAACAGAGAATAATCCTGCCTTACAGATGGACAAGGGCTGGACAAAGACCAGGGCAGCTGCAGCAGGGCTGCGTCCCCGTCTCCCGTGGTGTGGTGGTGCAAACAGATTGGGAGCACACAGCTAAGTCTTCTCCCATCTGAAGCTGCCCTAGGCATTACCTCAAAAGATGAATTCTCCAACAACAACAACAAAAAAATGATTTCTAACCCCATTCCAAGAGCAAAATGTGGCCTGAACTGGTCAAAACCTGCTGACAGCCTTAAGCAGCATGAGAAACCTGTTTCATGATGGCAGTTGGTTATTTTAAAACTGAGCTGAAAGATTAATGGTGAGATTTTCAAAAAATGTAGGCTCCCAATGACAGGAACCGACAATTTGCTCATGCAATTTCCCATCGCTATGTGTGCAATAGGGAGAAACGGGTGGGCAAAATGACACACAGCCATTCTGTACCTATACTTTTTCTGGAAACCTTAGCCTTAAAAAGGTAATAAGCAAATAAACAGAATATTTAAATGAAAGACAGAAAGACTTAGGCTGAGAGATACATTGATATTCTTTGTTAATTTTTTTATTCAATTAAGAGGCACATGCTGATTATTTTTAGCAGTGTCCCCCTGATACAATTCAGATGTAAATCACATTTCTGTAGTCAGCTGCTGCTGTTTAAGCAGAAATATTTTGACACTATAATTATAGGGTTGAAACTATGCTTTACATTAGTGTATAAAACACTCATTAAATTAAAATTCTTCCATGAAATCATGAAAATAAACAGTCTGTCTGAACTAGCATCAACAAATTCACAGGATGCTTCTGCGTTTTCTCAGGGCTGGCCTTCAAGTGACTGTATTACAAGGCCCTTATTTAACCGTGAAGTGTTAAAGGTTCACATTCTTTTGAAGGTCCCATTCTGCTTATTTTTAAAATTATTGCTTTAATTGTTTTTACAACTTGTAAGATTTTAAAGCTATTAAGCCTCAAAGTTGTGGGAAAAATTAAAATGGCGATTATTATAACTTGCGTAAGTCTGTGAGATGGCAGTGGCACTGCTCTTTTTTTTTTTCAAGGGTGGATTAAATAAAAGGGATCCATGGCACCATATGTGTCATGTCACATTGGTCTATTATGGCTGAGAAGCAGGATACACAATGTATACACAATGCCTTGTGGGACAGAAAAGAAACCAAAAGCTCAGGGTGGTAAAGGCATTAGGGCATCCTTCTTGCCCTCTCCGTTGCTCCCCACCATCTTCCTGCCTTTTGTCCCCCTCCCATCCATCACGGACGCAACAGTCCTGCAGACAACGGGTCCAATGATCTGTGCCTCGGAGCAGGCAGAAGTTTTCGGCAGGAGGTGCCAGAACAAGAGCATCCCAGTAAGAGGACACGTGTCTTAGCCCTGCCCTGCTAACACAGGGATTCGTTTATCATCAGGTCTGTTTTCATTTACTCCACTCCCCAAGGATAAGAAGTTGCTCCTCATCAAACTTTCAGAAGGCCCAAACTGAGGTCACTGCCCATAGAAAGAAGCAGTCTCCTCTGGCCCGAAGGTCTCATTACAGGGACCCACCGATGGGCAACGGCATCAACCCTGGTTCCTCCACCACCCACCATGGGCTTTAACAAAGCTTTCCAGGTGGGATCGTGGTCGAGACCCCTGACCCTCACCCTCCACTGTTTGGGCATATTAGCAAACCTGTGTGTGTTGGCACACTAATCCCTGTAAGCCCTGATTGGGTTTTGTTTGTTTTCTCTTCATCTGTACAGTATCACTGATCTTTACAATGCCCCGAGCGAGCAGTGGCTGTGCTGGGCTTGGAAGCGAACGGCACGGGATCTTCAAGATGCAGATGATGTAATCACAGTGGTCTGAAACATTTTTGCTACATCTATATTCCATTGAAATCCACAATTATGGTTGACTTTTCTTTGATTGAAGATATTCCAGAAAGATGGACTGCAATGGTAATTGCACCGTTTTATCTTAAGATACGAATCTGAGACTGATCCCTCTGGTCTTACGAAATTACAGTCAACATGTTATTTTCTCCATTTGTGCATGAAACGTATATACAACGGTGGTTGCCGCAATATATATTTAGTCTTAACTTGTCAGAACCATCAGCTAAAAAATATTCAAACCCTTCAACCATTTTATTAACCAGGATTATGCACAAGAAAGTCTGTTTCAGAGTGTAAGTTTTAGTACACATCGTAATTTAATAGTAAAGATTTTTTTTTTAATGCTATAGTTGTCTTCCTTCAACAGCCACATGGATGATTTTTTGTCCAGCATTACTCGTATTATGGTTATCCCTCCTCTCCCACAAGATGACATTTTTCACATTGGATAGCAATAACCTTCTTTTCAGAGCCTGTATACTATAGTCCAGTGAATTCAATTAAAGTTTTCCTTGAGGTCAAAAGGAACAAAAATATTTTATTACTGGAAAACATTATTTTTTTATTCTAGCATCACATTATCATGAAACCTGTGGAGGATGTTCAGTGTGGTTTTGAGAAATCCCACTAACAACTGAGTATAAGTTACCCTTTTATTTTTGTTCCAGATCATTCCACAAAATACTTTTAGTTATCAAATTAGATAATTGGCAAATAAAATGTTTTACTTAATATGTTTATTCAGGTGAATTATCGTAACTATTGATCACTAGATTTTTCAGGTCCTAAAGAGAATCTCATGAAAATGCCTTTAGATTTTTAAGCACGTTACACAGAAAGTTTGGTTGTTGAAATAGGAAAGAAGAGAGAATAATTTCTTGGTTAATATAGGCTCCTTCAGAAGAAGGAGAAGGAATTTTTTAAAATCTAAACATGTTTTCTCTTGAAAAAAAAATTTTCAGTGCAAAAAGTATTTCTAGTGAGCAATTAGAAATATCCAACGTTAAAGTTATTGAACACATTACAATGTTATTGCCTCTGTTTGGATTACCACAAGATAGGTGTTAACACGCACTCTTACGTAGTGATAGTTTACTTTCCGTTGATATTCTCTAGTATCTGCTCAGCACTCGTTTTTCCTGAAAACATCACTGTTAGCAGAGTCGCTCTCTACAGTATTCACAGAAGACAAACACAGCTGAAGTGAACTCAGGACTTGGCTTAACAAAAATATTTTTCTAGAAGTGATTTACTGGGACTATCTCTTATTAAAGACGTTACATATATAAAATGTAGTTTTGTGACAAGTAAGTGGTGACACATCAGCATAAGGGTGAGTATAAACTCTGAGGACAGAGTGACTTAAAGCAGTACCTAGTGATGGCAACATAAACAGACATTAGTAAACCAATGCCCAAATAAATCAGATTACTCTGCAGTGTATATGTTTATACAAACAGTGATTTTTGTGAATTTAAGGCACTTCAGAAATGAACTTTACATTTCAAGCCTTCATGACCTCCCATCCACAGCAGAGGATTTAACTGTCTGGTCCTACCTCTTCTGGCAGAGCTTCTGGAATATTTTTGAGTAATGTAAGTAGAGGCCACAAAAAAACCTCCATAGTCTTCATTTTCCACCAGCTATTCTGCTTTCCCATTTTCCCCCCTGTGCCTGGAGCAGCCCTGGGGATAATCAGGAAACACAGAGCTACTCTTGGTTGAAAAAGACCAGTTACTGTCTACCAGAACTAAATACCCAGCCCCACATTTCAAGAAAGGCATTTTGATACCCATTCTGCATTCAGTTTTAGCTACCTCCAAGTACCTTCTCCTCCCTCAGGAACAACTTCATTTCTCCTGCCCTATGGTAGGCTGGTCCTTGGTGGCCCCTTACTTAACCAGTGATGATGGAGGCATCCGAATTCCTCAGTGTCCAAGATGATTAACAGCTGACACCACCATGACTGCAGAATCATAGAATCATTAAAGTCAGAAAAGACCTTTAAGATCATCAAGTCCAACCATCAACCCAACACCACCATGCCCACTAAACCATGTCCTGAATAGACTTCATCTTCTTGCACATACCTGCCTCATCTATGGAAGTCCAGGAGCTTGCGGCTTCCTCAGCTTCCCCATGGCCAGGAGGCACCATCATAGTCCAAACCTTCAGGAAATATTAGCGTTTCCCCTACCTTCTTCATATTCTTCCACCTTTCCTTATATTCTCCAAGAATAAGTTTTCTCTCCCCTACCTTGTCACATACAAGAGTTGAAAGAGTAAAACAGGGACTCATTCCATCTCCCTGTTAACATCCTAAATGATGATTCCTGCTATGGAGTGGCTCAGGCATCTGGGTCTTCACCATCAGCTGGTTTTTCTGCCAGACAATTCAAGAGACACACAGCTGAAGTAGGCAGGATGAGGCGTTATGACGAATGAGTTGCTCATCCTCTCAGTAAAGCAGCTTTCCATAGGGAATGGAGTTTTATTTTTTTAAGGTTGAGGAAGCTGCAGCCTAAGTGCTCCAGTGGTACAGCCTCCATCCCCGGCCAGAAGGGCTTGGTAGGAGGCAGAAACAGAGGTTACCAAGCAGACAGCCAGTCTTTGGAAAACACGAACGTATGACCCACCCCACCATGGTGACAAAGATTATTAATGGACAACCAGATCACTGGCTGTCAGTTTTAAAAATGGTAGCAGATTCCAATTTAATGGTCACATTTTTCCTGAAAACTGGAGAGGTTCCTCAGGCACTGCTTCTTCCAAGACTCAGGGAATATTTGGGAGGCAAAGAGGGTGACCAGCCCCTTTTCTGTGCCCAGAACCTCTCCTGGACTCGCTCCAGGGTGGCTTGAAGGCCAAATTCCCATGCAAGACCTCTCCCCAAGCAAAGCGTGAAGGTCTCCTGCAACACCGAGCAGGGAGCAAAGTTTCAGTCAGAGACGCAGTGTTTTACTGCTTCTCCTCTCACTTGATTACCGACCGGGAGACAGAAATAAGCAACTCAAGCGTTGGCTAACACACTCGTAAGGGCCACCGTGTGCCGAAAGGGTTCGGGGCATGCTGGGCTAGGTGCCTGCTAGCTGGTCACAGGGAAGGTGCCAGACAGTCGCCCCCATCTGAGCAAGAGGGATGAAACCTCCTGGGCAGCACCTGCAAATGGGCATCCGGCTGCCCCTCTGCCAGCAGGCGCTGGGCAACGGGGCGTTAGCAGCCATCGTCCTCTCAGCTGACTGTCTGACGGTGAGGTTAGAGCGTTCACCCTCAGATTGACAAAGGAAAAATTAGTTGAAAACATTATTTGGCCTTGCTAGCAGCTAGAGACCCTTCTCTCCCCCACCTCCACCTCCCCTGCTCTCTCTCACACATCCCCAGGCACACTTGCAGCCCCTGATCATTTTATTTCTTCCAGAGGGAGAACGTTCCTGGGTCTTTGCACAGATCTCTGTGCCTTCCCTTACATCTCTCTTTCTTCCCGTCCCCAACTCCTGAATATGTTAGTAGCACTAAATAAGCAGCACTTCAAACGGTTTTGAAGCTTCCTCTGGCAAAACCATAAAATCTGTACTGGTAAAATATATATATATATATTTCTGTCCCAGATTCCCAATCTGTTTCCTTTAAATCCAATAAAATTTATATCATAGGGCTTAAGGGCAGAGGGCTTCATACAATTGAAACTGATTCAGTAAATGCAAAACATAAAAATAAAGTATTGGTATTTGATATTCCTATATTTCAATATTGCTTTGATATTCCACTATGAAACTTAAACTGGGTTGGGGTTTTATGCATTCTTTTTCCCCCCTCTTTGATTTCCCCCACTTTTTCCTTTGAATTTCATCTCTTTAATCACTGGACCATGGATCAGAAATACTTGCAACTTGTTTGTGGAAGGCCAGAGTCTAAAGCAGCAGCTTGTTTAGAGAGTTATTTCACCATCTGTTCTCTCTTTTTCCATTAGATGGCTGGTTTTACATAGAGATTCATTTTATTGAGCTCTCATTCGATCTGTAGTACATCATCTTGTTTTATTCAGATACTCACACGATCGCTCACCTATCTTCCTCTTTGCACGCAGTACCTATTTGTACAACGATACGTTGAGAGCACACATACCTCAACAGGCAATATTCTCCACTGACTTTCACCGATACCACATGTAACTCGTAGGAGCCAGGGTAGGGTTTTTCTAAAATTGTATAATAGATCCAAAGATCTGATGGCTGAAAGGGGCTGTTATGACCATCTAGTCTGACTTTCAATATAACAAAGGCCATAAAATAATAAAGGCCAAGAAGCGATTCCTGAACCAAATTGATACCTTCTGGTTGAGCTGGAGAACATTAAGAGAGATCTCCAGTTTGGATAATCTACTACAGCCTTGGAGGTGTTGTTCCAGCGGTCAGAGGTAACTGGCCTCTCTTTGTGAAGAAAACATCACTTCCTTGTAAAGTTTCTCTTTTCAGCCACTGATTTTTATTCCCTTTGCACTGATAAAATCAAGACCTATCTGATATCCAAAATCTCCTCCCCATAAAGGATTTTGGATGTGCAGGTGGCCCTCAGAGCAGAGGGCATGCATCCAGGCCATTGCTTTTAGCAGCAATGAGCTGTTGGAGTTGTTCCTCTGTCACCTGCAACCGTGCCCCAGCTTCTGTCTAACAAAATTAACAGGTTACATTTCTTTCAATAATTGCTATAAAGCAGATTTTGAAGACCTTATCAGCCCGTACATTTCTGAACATTTCTCAGACATAGTCCTCTCACAGACTGCTAAGAAGTGGTGTTGCAAAGTACCCTGAATGTTGGGTTTTTCAGCATCCAGGTGAATCACTTAATTCCTGCCTATACCACAGTAGCACAAGAGCTCTGCTGTCTGAAAGCAAGGACAGATGGCAATCTGCACGGGTCACGCACTTCTGATCTCTTCAAACCCTTCATCTAGCTGGGAGGATGCAGATTAGACTCCACACAACAGGTAAAGTTGATTCCACCTCAGCAGAAAAAGTTGGAATAGTTAACTTGAGTTTCTCTCCAGCCCTGGTTTCCATGAGTCTAAAATGCATAAAATTCACAAGACTGCGTAATTGACGTTTATGTGCCTGCCATCACCTGCATTCAGTGAGACAGGCATCTCCCTAAGGCTTTCCCAATCTCTAAGCAACTTCCAACAGCCATTTCAAATATATACATACATATCTATATTAGAAAAATCTTTTCTTTCTTTCCTCCAAAATTTGGGATTCTATACCAATGTGATCCTTTCTTGACACCTACTCTTTTCAATATTTAATGTGATATAGTGACACCACTTCCATATGTAAAACTACCATAAGCTGAACGGCTGACAGCTCACAGCCTGCAGGGTGAGGTGCTGGAGCCTTGCACTGCTGGAAGGGTAAGTTGGAGCTGGAGCATGGCAAGGTCAGCCAGTACTTGACCTAGCCCTGGGATCAACAAAGGGATTGGACATTAAAATATGAATGGTTTTAGTTTTAGAAAAGCTAATTTTGATGCAGTTGTTTATTTATTGTTTAGTAAAGTTTTCCACCCAAAAAGAGGTATTTGTCAATGAGCTTTTTTCAGAACATCTAGCCTTTAGCTTCTCGAGAAGCTCTTTGTAAGGGGAAGATTTGTACTGTTCACTGCTAAAAGAGAAAAGAAAAACCAGGAAACTTCTTCATCACTTTTTTTCTGTTTTCTGACTAATTCTTTTCTCAGGATAAATCCTCACATCCCTGATTTATTTAATCTTCTGGACTATTCTTGATGTTACTAAGAACAGCACCTGGACTATGATTTCCTCTTCTATGGAGGTGAAAGGATGTGTTGTACCTCCTTATCCTGCTTGGTGGCTGTCAGAATTTTTCAGGGTTTTATCTGATACACAGTTAATCTCAGAAATTCATTTTTCATGTATACACAGACATTGTGCAATGGGGGTTTGAAAGGGACTGTATTCATCTGGAGTATCATGAATTCTGAGGCATCCTTT
Source organism: Phaethon lepturus (assembly GCF_000687285.1). Lineage (NCBI taxonomy): Eukaryota > Metazoa > Chordata > Aves > Phaethontiformes > Phaethontidae > Phaethon > Phaethon lepturus. The sequence continues at coordinate 7,636 of NW_010538157.1, read as the reverse complement.
TAACAGCCAAATAGCTGACATCTGATTATTGGGAAGATGCTCCGGATAATTCAGCCCATTCCGTGGTGCCACTGTCATTTTTAAGTCATATCATGACTGTTTCTTAGCGCAAATTGCTTAACACATCCGCTCATTTTAAGACAGCAAAAAATCAGTTTGACAAGCATTCATTATTCTGAAATCACATATTAAAGAGAGTAACATTTGCAAAAGTACCACAACTATTAAGGGAGAAGAACTTATATGAGGTATAACCTTACTGTGCTGTGGGTAACAGAAGCATTAATAGGAAAAACCTAAGTGGAAACAGTTGACAAAATAAATTAAAGCACAGCTCTCCCCTGAAAAGTGACTAAAAATGGCATCCTAGGGTCCCATGTTTATTATGTGTTACCGACTCCAGATCAGATTTGCTCAGTACACAAATAAGGGGTGAAATTCTAGCTGGGCTGAATTCAACTGGAGCTTTGCAGATTACTTCAATGGGGCCAGGATTTCATTTTAAGAGACCCCTTTTTTCCTTTTTGAGCAGCCTGCAGAGATTTGACTTGGAGGATCACAAGGCTGGTTGAAATGTAAAACAGAAAAATCCTAAAAAATTTCAAAATTGTTTCCATTTTGTAGAGTTGAAAACAGGCCAGTTTTTCACTTCTGTGTTTTATAGCTGAAGATTTTGCATATGATGTTTTTAATCAATGTTCTTATCAAGAATATCACTGACATGTTTATTAGCATTCTTTTCTGCCAAAAAATACAGAATTTGGAAACATGAAAAATCTGAATGATCATGTTGGCATTAATCTTGATAATGCTCGTCAATAAAAATGTCAACGGAAAAAAGCAGCCAAATCATGTCACTTGAAAAAGTCCAGTTTTCTCTAATGATCTTTATTAGATCTTAGAAACTTTTGTCTTGACAAAAAGTCAACTTTTCAGAGAAAGAAGGAGAGAAAGGCTTTCCCAAAACGGAGACTTTCTTTCCCCAGTGCTTTGCATACCTGGCCCGATTTTACGGGTGCCTTGCGTGACTGCTCATCCTGAAGCCCGCGAAGGCTGGTGGCTGGCCGCTCTGGGTGTTTTAACACGTCGGAGAAGCCAGCGGGGAAGGGTAACGCACGGTGCTTCCCTCCTCCCTGGCGCTGCGCAGCGCGGCGGGGGAAGGAAGGTTGTTTTGCCATTTCCCGTGCTGTATTCTTTCTGTGGTTCAAAAGAGACTCCAGACTCCAGAGCTGTCAATCTGGCACTTTTCACTAGCACTTAAAAACAATTTCAAAATCTATTAAAAAAATTAGATCCCAAACCTGCTGTATGTGAACAGACAACAGCAAGAGCCGTATCAAGGGCTTTGATTGTAGGTGAGGCTGGCTGGAGAGAGTCGGTGCTGTGCGGATATTACATTTTTATTTTTGATAGCACAGGACCTCTCTGTGCTTCTGTCATGTCTAAGCTGTCTGTTTCCATCAGGGAAAGGTCTTACGAGCACAAAACACATGGGCAGATTTTCGGCCCTGTTTCAAATTTCTGCAACACAATAAATCCGTTTGTTTTTATTTCTTCTTTCTGTAAACATTTCTCCATCTAACATAGTAACTGCTGTTTATACAGCGCAGTAAAAACACAGGTCAGAGCGCAATAAGATTATAGTCTTACTTCAATATGTCCAATCCATAATAAAATAAAACCTTACAAAATATCCAGAGGAACAGTTTGGGGTTCTCTTCATATTAATGTATGTCGTATGGAAGGGTTGTATTGGGGCATAATATTTTCCACAGCTGTCAGGACTTATTTAAAAGGCAATATCCTTTTTCTGGGATTTTATTTAGGTTCTGTTTATACCATGTGTAGGATTGTTAATCCCATGATGTATGACTCAGTGGTGTATGATTACTTGAAGGTAATATGTACAAAATGAGCTAAATATTTTGGGATGGATCCTTGGGATCTGACACACCGGGCTCAGGGCAGCAGAGCGGGGTGAGATAAGGAGGGAACAGAAAGGTGCAAACTGCTTTTGTGTCATGTGCTTGGTCCAAAGGGAAACTGCATCAGTCCTGCTCTAGTGCCTTCCCCGTTCCCTGTGGCCCCCATGCTCCCTTCCGCGGGGAGGCACGGGACAGAGGCTTGGATGCTTTGGTCCTGAATCCTTTTCCACAACTCTCTGTGTTATACTTCTCTGTGTTGGGAAGGAAGGGGCATTCATACCCCTGCCCTGGCTCTGCTCCATTCACTGGGGCATGCCTGAAGGGGTTGAAATCCCTAAAAGGCCAGCTATGTCAACTTTAATGGTTTCCTTTGCATCATGAAGGACAGAAGTAGGCTGAGAGAGTGTGCTGAGGGTTATTTGACATGAAATATGAAACATACAGCATGTCTTCAGATTTAAACAATATGAAACATGGGTTCCTTTCATGGACGGCGTGAATGTATTGAGATGTGCTGCGAGTCCTTTGACATGGAAAACAGAGGTATACCTAAAACCACTGAGTTAAATTTGTCCCAAGTGTAACTTTATTGGCCTTACATCAGGAATGTGTTTGGCCTGGTGACTCTATAGGTATTTATTTTTGTCGTTTAGTCGTGTTCTTTCCAAGTGAATGGAAATTAAAGGAAACCATTAAAAGGACGTAAAGTAGCTGTACTATTAGGTCGTTAATTTTCTCTTAGTTATTCAGTTACGTTTGGTAATCAGTTTATTTGGTTAGACACCACCAACTTTTGTGCTCCCAAACTATGGGTGCTCCTGGCAAGAGATGAAATATGCAGAGATAAAACTTGTTAACGTGCCAACAGGCCAGAGTTTTGTTTTTAAATGCCTGGAAAAGCAGACAGACTTCTAAGGGGAGTTTTTTTAAAGTTCCCATATGCCCGACTCCCCCAAGTCATGGGAGTGTGAGTAGGGAGGGAAGGAAGAGCTCAAACATCTGAGTAAGATGCCAGGCCAGGCAGGTTTGACAGCTGAGATCCAACTAAGTATTTTTGCCATTTTAATGCATAATATAGCCAGCTTTTGAGGGGTATAAAGCAAGGCAAGACTTTCTTGAAGCACAGAACCTGAAAAGGGATTCTCAGTTGCTGAGTGCATCAGCATGAGGCATTAATATGAAACCTTGACGTCTCTGAGACCTTGGGTTGTCCCAGGCCTGCAGATACCTTGAATGACGTTTCTGAGCCCCGAACACACCTCTATTCTTACACATTTTGCAATTGCATGAAGCCACTAGTTGTGGCACGCGTTGCTCTACAGTGTTCAGCATCTCCTACAAACAAACATATAGTGAGAGGTGCCCCACCAACGCAAGGCTGCCCAGGAGTCAGGCAGGTGACTTCAGACCCAGCCACGGGCAGGTGAAGGACAAAGGGCAACAGCAAAGTAGGGGGAGAGGAGATGGCCTCTGCGGCAGGAAGGTCCTGCTTTACATGAGGTTCAGGCATCCACCTAGAGAGATGCCTTGTGTGGGGCTGGAGGGTTACGGTGCCCTGCACTGCTGCCCAGTGCACGCTGCCGGGCTTGATGCACAGAGCAACACAGCGGGAGCAGGAGAGAGCGCAGATGAAAAGAGCTCGTGAACTTTGTGAAATACTGGAGAGGAATCTTCATGGGACAGCAAAGGACCAGGGTGCTCAGCTGTGTTACCTCAGCATGAAAACGTCGTGAAGAATATGGCCTGTGTCAGAGAAAATAGATGGTATCGAGGTACCTTCATCACTTAAAGACAGGCTCAGAAATACTTACATATCCCTAGATAGAGATACGAAACCTGACTAGAGGGGAAGACTGGAAGACATTCAATGTAGCACAGCTGTGGTAGGCTGTGTTTGTACACTCCCCAGATGAAAACTAATGTTTAAACTTTGCTTTTATTCACATCAGTTAACTCTTCAAGCCCAAAGCAGCCATACGGGCAGCCTTGGCACCAAAGTTGAGGGTAGGAACTGTATAAAGAGGGGAGATGAAGAAGAGAGTGGGTAGGGTGGTGAAAGCCCTCACTAGGCTGAGCTTCAGCGATACAGTCAGCCATTGCAATGTTACTGCATGCGCTTACAGGCAGCGTTTCACCAGCAATGCAGGCAGCAGCCTTGGTTACAGTTGAGCATTGACCTCTTTGATGGAAAGCAGTTCTTAATGGGGTGAATGAGATAACTGAAATTTTCCTGAAAACTGTCAGTATGAGACTTACTCAGGAGGGAAATGGCTCTTAAGGAGAATGGTAGAGCTTTTTTCACATAGGATGTTTAACACCACAGGTTGCCACATGGGATGTACTGAAGCATCTGTAGGTGAGAACCCAACCAGACTGCATTGTGCTGGCCACTGGCAATCCAGGGGACATCCGCTGGCTGCTGACACAGGGTCTCTTCCCACTTATTCCCAGATGCTACATTGCATTAAAAGAAATAAACAAAATGTGAAACTGTGCACATTACTTTCCCCATGTCAAAGTGTTTGCTGGAAAAGCACAGGGGAGCAATGTGATTCCAGAGAGGGGGCAACAGGCAGTGGGGTGCATCCTCCTTGTGCAAGGACAGCAGTGCAGGTCCACAAAATCAGGACAGTGACTTAAAAATAACCCATGCTATTGATTTACTTAAAAATGCAGGGCAACTGCTGCCTGCTCTTCTGCTCTTCAATCCTGAGTAGTGAGCTTGCTTCCAGTTTTTAAGCTTTCCGTGTCACCATGACATCTAAAAATTTACATTTCTTCATTCAGAGAAGGAATATTGTTTGTTTAGCTTTGCTTTTAATTTTTTCTACTACCGACAAAGTGGGGCATTATGCAATATATTGGACATCATGATACTGGGTAGCTTTCAGCATAGTGTCTCCATTAATGTACAGCCACAGTTAGAAAAAAATTGAGAAATCTTATGTACACCTCATAATCTGACAGACCTATCCCATTTATCATTCCTATGGGCCAAATCCTGAAGATATTTATTAGCTATGGATAAGATCCTTGTTTATTTTTCAGTGAAGATAAAAGACCTTGTCACAGAGCAGGACCTTCTGCTGGATGCTGTACAAGCCTTCCTTTTAATTTAGGGAAAAGAACATTTAAACAGTGTTCTCCAGGCAAACATCAGCTCACTCTGCACATGCTTAGAGCAGGCTAAAGGCAATGGGGTCGTGCTAGCGCAGTGTGGTATCTATGTTAATCTGCATACCTAATAATTAATAGAGCTGCACTAACCATAACTTCTGGTCAAGACAGGCAGAGAAAGCTTGCATTTGTTCAGAGCAAGGTTAAACTACTTCAGAAAATGGGCAGACCAGGCTCACGTATAGACAAGCTCTACAAGATCTTACAGAAGCTGTTAGTTTAAGTAAGCAAGGGATGCAGGATTTTGTGCTGCAATTCAATACTCTTTACACAAAAAAGAGGCTGAAGACCTTCTGAAGTCGTAAAGGTCTCTGGTGAAACCCATAGAAATCAATAGAATTTAATCTAATCTTTCTGTAAGCACTATTTAGTGATGAAGGAAGACCAGAGTAGTATCTAGTGTTGCTAACTCTTGTGGTTTTTACCATGAGGCCTTACAGCTCTTTGGAGTTCCCCCACCACCCAGATCCCATGGTTTCCACAAAAAAAAGCACTTCCCATGGCCCATAGTCCCCTTTCCACTTTTCTCTGCAGTTGACTGACGTCTGAAAGAGGAACTTCCCTGGAGACCTGGTAGGTAGAGTCTGACACTGTGACCATATTTTAGGCCCAGTCAGAACATCATTTTCTATTTTTGTGCATTGTGCAACACAGAAAGAAAATTAAACCCCCATGTTTGCATTTTTGAGGCAAAGAGGTTCCATGGTGAGCCTGGCATGGAAGGGCAGGGGCTTTCCTTTAATTCTCATTATTTATGACAAGCTCTGGTTGCATGTAAATAACTCCTGAAGACCATAACGCTATTATCCACTAGTGTCTTTTTCTTGCCTTTCTATATCATTGTCAAGTTTATTTACACAGCCCCTTGCTCTTCAGTTAACACCCTTCCAGACATACTATTTTCCTGCTCTATAATTATCAAGCCATTGTAAAGCTAAATTGGCAGACCCTATATTGTAATTCTGGCACTTTTAGCCTAATTGGGGATAACCACATCAAGAGAAGATGGTCAGTGACAAATGAGCATTTTTTTCCCTGAAAGATAATAGGTAGCTGCTTCAATCACTTTTTTGACAGCTCAACATTTCTGTATCTTTTTGAATATATATTTCTACAAGGAGAAAGCTATTACCAATACACCCACATAAGCATCTCCTGTCCATAAACCTATTTTTTTTATTATGGGAGAGCTTTACAACTCAAGACAATGTGGGCAGCTTTCTGCATTCATTTCAGTAGGCACATCCAGCAGGACCAGCAGCCTCTCCCCCTGGTGAAGCAGCACCAAGCTCTGTTAGACAGCCTGTGGGCCTCTAAAGGGGTCGTGAAAGAGCTTAATGGACAAACCAGAGAAACTACAGACTTATTCTGAGCTCAGAAGAAATATGTGATAGAAGCAATGTAAAAATCCAGGGTTGCTGTCCCTGGGATTAAAGGGGTTTTTTTACACTTTGAAAAATATTTCATCTCATTCATGACATATGGGCCTTGGAAGTCATACAAGTCTTGTGAGATATTAAATATGTAATGCCTTGTGGTGACAAATGTACATTGCCAAGCAGAGGGTAACAGGGGCCATGTCCCCTGCTAGATCTGCCCAGGCACACGTGTGACGTCCCAGGGGAGAGGTTGTCACCACGCAGCCTGCCCACACCATGCTGCCCCACCGAGCATTTGGCCTTGCTTCTCTGCACCTTTCTTATTAATTCCTCAGGCCAGCGTCACAACCCCTTTGGTCTTTGGGAAGATACTCCAGGAACCCAAAGTGTTCTTGATGAGCCACTCTTTCATTTCACCCTGTGTTGGTATCTAGGGCAGCACAAGAATAAAAGGACTCAAATCTTTCATAGGCTTTTAATCTAAGCGTTTCAATCTACACATTTGTATCTCTCTTAAATATGTTGCTTACTCTGCCTCCAAATTTCTGCATAATCCATCCATCCCTTACACCCTATACCAAATGTTTTGCCTTGTCAACTCCTTGTAAATAGAGGGTGTCAAATACATGGCCAGCTCATTGGATGTAGCTAGGGAAATAGTTTAATCTTCCCAGTGGAGTAATTAAAGAAATCATACCAACTAGCCAGTCAACTCTAGCCACACACATAATCAGCCCGGATGGAAGCATGAGGCTTGCGATACACACTCACTGGAAGGGGAAGAATATGCAGGACGTGTGGTCATACATGGAGAATTCATGTTTTTGGCAGCTGTCTTCCCAAGGACCCAACCGTGGGACTCACTCTGAGAAAAGTGGCCCTAAATACTGGAAAGACTTTAAAAATGTTGTGATGGGCTCTGCTGGTAACCGCTTCAGGAAAGGCAAATCCTTGAGTTCAGCTGAGATTGTGTACATATCCCCAGTTGATAAAATTGCTACCGTGTTTTGGGCAGTAATGCTCCAGCTGCAGTCATGAGCAAGGAGCCTTACCCACCCAAATGAGAAGAAAGTTATCTTTGAAAGCAAGAACGACTTATTTGCAAGTATTTGTCTAGTATTGTTCAAAAAGTTGTATTGGGTTTGCGTGGCAAGG
>NW_010538156.1:4583-16087 GCF_000687285.1 Phaethon lepturus | reverse complement strand
CCGGTGGTGTTTCACACCCTCCTCCTTCTTGCAGTTGAGGCGACCGCGGGGAAAGGTGACAGCACGCGGCTCCTCAAGGGAGAGCGCTTCGAGGAAGAAAGCGGACGTATTTACGCCCTTCTTGCTCATATTAATTTTCAGAAGACATTGCTCGTGCCCCTTGCAGCCAAACCCGCGCCCGTCCCAGCCGCCGTGCCCGCTATTGACCGGCCTTTGCTGAATATTGTGCTATTGAGAGCCGCAAAGCCAAACTTGCCTGGGGGAAGATGGTTTTGTAGGTGCTGATTACGGTCAGTTTTCTGGCGATGTATTTGCTTGGCGTGTCGAGAGCTGCCAAGGTTGCAGCAAAGATTTTCAGGTGGCTGTGCATGCATCTTTCCACCTGCAAGGACAGCGAATAGTTATTTCAACAGTTGTGTGATGCGTTGGTACCACATAAATAACGCAGCGTATCCCAGGGATTTAGATACCCATGAAAATTAATCACCTACAGGAATGAAGATCTGTGTTTTCAGACACGACCCCTGATTTTACATTCAGCGATTTACCAGACACCAAATTTAGGAAACCAGGGTGCAATCTATAATTTTCATTTAAAAACATGCCAGGGACAAAAAACCCCTCCTTCGGTGGAAGTTGCGGGTGCCGCTATGAACGGGACACGTAACATTTAGAGGTGTCCAGCGTCAGAGGTATTTCCTCGAGGGAAAGGAAGGACGACCCCGCGTTAGGGTTTCATTTCTTGCTGTTGTGTCTCTGTTGAAACTAGATCAGAATTGTCTTAAGGAAATACAAGTCGCTGCCGGCGTTAATCTTTAACCTTGTTCCCTGACGGTAAGAGGGGCTGATGCTGTTTGCCTCCCGTTCACGTTGAACAGGAGATGGGCTCGTACTTCCCACTTGTACTGCTCATCTCCTCCATAAAAAGCTCATTTTTTTCACTGGGTTTTAGGAAAATACAGCTCAGTGAAATTAATGGCTCCGTATGGGAAATAGACCAAACAGTAATTTCGGACTGTTCTAAAACTGAGGGTTCAGAGTGAACTTTTGAGGCTGCCAAGAAGATGCCGGTGCACATGTAAGACCTATAGCTACTGAGCGCGCCATTTGAAGGATATCAGCATTGGCGGCGGCTTTGTGTAGGTTCTTTCAATACCTTTGCATTTCCCCGGGTTTCTAGAGCTGTCTTAGTGCTATCAAAGTTCTGAAGTGGAAAAGAAATTTGGGGATTTGAGATGATAATTTTAGACAGAAGAAAAGCATACAATTTCTTACCGTAGCATTCACAGTTGCAAGGCTGGAAACCTGCTGAGAGAAAACGAAGTTAGCAACTTCAAAACAAAACTGGGAATAGAAAGGTGAAAGCCATTCAAAATAAAGGAACTTACTGCAGTTAAATTTAGTTTCTGCATATCTTGGAGAACTTCTCGAATGATCAATCCTACCAAAGCCCTGGCGCGCTGCTCCTGCGGCGAGTGTCTCTTGGCGTTGGCGGGTCCGGTTGCCTGCGTTGGCGCCGAGCTGCAGAGCACCCCGAGACTCAGCAAAGCCATGACCTGGACCAGCATTGCGAAGTCGGCTCTGCGCTTCAGCTGGGTGAACTGCGTCTGGCTCTGCCCTGGGTTCCTTTTATACACCCAGTGCTGGAGGAAATGATTAATATCTCACCACAAACATGCTCTTGCTAAAGGGGAGGCGGAGAAGTTTTACCTGAGGGATGGAATCTGCTGGTTATTCAAATGAGTAAGAGTCTACGTACTTTCTACATCAGGAGCAACTTTATAGACTCTATACCTGAGCCCCTTTGCACCGCGTGCTGCCAAGATGAGCTGTACAACCCTTTAGTGTAGCTAGGTATCCGTATCCATGTGTGAAGATACTAGAGTATGGATTCACAGGCTATACATAGACATATACAGACAAATGTACAAGCAATTGTAGATGCTGGAGAACTAAATCTTGGTTTATATTAGTTCTTCAGCACTTCCAAAAATGTGAAGGTCATTTAAAGAAAATGTGCAGGCTCCCCTAGAAAACTAGCTCAGAGTGCTCAACACTGGAATATTTACATTTTTTTAAATTTATATTAAAACTTCCATAACTATCCTGTCCAGTTTCTACGGGGAATTGTGTGGTTAAATACAGGAAACACATTGCAACTTGACTCTGAGTCAGGCCAGAGGTGCCAAGGTGTTTGGGCTCTTAAGAAAGGCACCGTAGCCTCAGGGTAGGTTTCCCCGCTGTCTGAGGAGAAAAACAAAACTCAAATAGCAACCGAGAAAGCTTGCAATTAAATTTCATTTAATATGGGTAGAGCTGCCAAGGCACAGGACAAGCTAATTATGAATATCAAGTGGGGAAATTTGGTAAGAATGCTTCAAAGCCTGCTGGGCTCTGAACGTAAAAAAATCAGATTTTGTAAGAACAGCTGTCCCCCAGGCTGGCATTAGAGGAAGATCAGCCGTGGATGCTGGATCCATGATCAGCTTTACGCTGGACAGGACAACTACAGCATCTTTCACTGATCTGGTCTCGGGCTACAAGTGAAGATGGGAACCAAGCAATAGTTTTTCATGTTTTATTTGAAGTCTGAAAATATAGGTTCCGTATCAGAGTGTTATCAGCGTATTTATTAATTCCTGGGCTATTGAGGATGCTCTTGCAGACGCCGGATGAGGTTATAGCCATCTCCTGGGAAGGCAGAGGAATCCTCTGCTTGGTATTTTCCCTGTGCCTAGCCCACTTTCAGAGCAAGTAGTAGCACACACTCCGTCATCCAGAAATTTTGTTAGGGTATACTTTGCTCTTTAATCCAATATTGCTAATGAAAATCCTGACTAAAGCCAGACCCAGACCAGATCCTTACAGCCGGGGCTAGGTACACCCCTGCAAGCTGATGGTGAATTGTTGCTTACCTGCTCTTTTGAGCAGTGATAAACCTAATACAGTCATTTTAGTTATTTTCCCCTAGTTTGCTTATGAAAACATGCTGTAGTCTTGAGCAAAATTGTCAATAAATGTTTTTCTACTAACCGAAGTCCAAAGAGCAAGCTATTTTTTTCCAAACATTATGTTTGACATGATCTGCTTTGCTCGTTGTCTGTTTGTTATTGCCCTTCAGAAACTGAAGGAGGTTTTAAAATCAGGTTGTCTCTTGAGCAGGCTGTGATGCCCTTCTGGCTGGACTCATCGAGAGCTTCTTTGGGGAGGGCAACACTCCCGCAGCCTACGTGCAGGCGCTTTATTAGCCTACGGGTCAGGGGACCGTAAACCCTCTTGGTTTAGCTCCTGCATTATCGGATATGCTCAAGTCACACATGGGTTTGCATTTTTCCGTCTCCGGGATGTATTTTGTTAAATTCATGGAATACGTTGATCTCCTGAAATGCCAACCCGACTAGAAGAAGTTGCGTTTCTCCTGTTGTAATATGAAAGAGATTGCACTGCGACAAGCACTTTGTGGCTGATATTGTGAATTTACAGAGTCTTTAAAAAACGCAAAGTTCAAGGGGAAAGGAGAAAGCATATCTCCAAAGTTAGCGTACGATCACATCACATCACCAGTCGGCTTTCTTCCAGCCACCTCAGTGCTCCCCCATATCTATATGTTTCATCTGAGGGGCAGTTTTCAGCAATGAGCTATAGTTTCCTCATCATTTCACTAATATCTCAGCCACGCTTAATAATTCCTTCCACATTCCTGCAATAATCTATGACACTTCTCTGGTAATTCCCGACATTTTTAGTGCAGCTGTCAGGGTCATGCACACTCCAGGATGAATTTTTTAGCATTTTGGACATACTTTCATGCCAAGGCAGGGGACCTGGTGTGCAGGCGAAGGCTGAAGGCTGGATGAAAGCTTAGGCAGGAGGGAGAGACTGTGCAGAGAGAGACGAGTGGTCCAGGAGGAAAAACAACAGGTGTAAAACATATTAGTAAGAATACTTCAAATACAGCAAGTGATTTACAACGGGCCAGCATAAAGCAGTTACTCATGCCGTCCTGCGCGCAAAACACTTGCCAGAAAAAACATAAACCAGGGTTAAACTCCGGGATGATAATCTGAGATAAATGCCAGGACTATGACTTTTATGATTACTTTATTGGATCCAGTCTAGATTGTTAGAGTAAGCAAATAGCTGCGCTGAGGAAGTTATGGAAAAACAGTGTCGCCGTCTGGTGTCGGCATCATCTCTCTGAGGAAGTGCTTCATCCGGGAGAGGCTTTTGCGTTACAAGAGCGTTTCCAGGGATGTGCAGGACAAAGTATCTGTCATGTCTTACATCCCCGCAGCCTGCTGGTACATCCCAGAGGGAGTTTGCACACTTATAAACTGTGAAGCAGGAAGAAAAAAGAAAAGAAAAGAAAAGAAAAGAAAAGAAAAGAAAAGAAAAGAAAAGAAAAGAAAAGAAAAGAAAAGAAAAGAAAAGAAAAGAAAAGAAAAGAAAAGAAAAGAAAAGAAAAGAAAAGAAAAGAAAAGAAAAGAAAAGAAAAGAAAAGAAAAGAAAAGAAAAGAAAAGAAAAGAAAAGAAAAGAAAAGAAAAGAAAAGAAAAGAAAAGAAAAGAAAAGAAAAGAAAAGAAAATTAAAAAAAAAAAAAAGAAAAAAATCTGCACCAGGCAAACATTGCTGGTGTTTGTCATCCTTCGGTGCTGCGTGGCCGTTTTGTGCCTGTGCTTTGGCCATGTGCCTCCAAAAGTGTCGCACTTTATGCCTTGTCTTCCCGAGAGCACATCGCACTCAAATCTGATAAGGATTGTCCCTGTTTTATGATTCAAATAGTTCATTATTACGTTTTTTAATTATATCTGGGCCAGGAAACCTGCCTGTGAAACCTACGGTGCGTTCCCTCCATTTGATAGGAAACCACCCGCAAAGATGAGACCTTTCATCCTCCGAAGAAAACATCCTCTTCAGACATTCCAACCTCTCAGTCTTCAGCTTGGCATGTCAGGCACTGCCAGGAGCCCAGCAACACCTTCCCCCTTGCTTGCGAGGGCAGGCAGTCCGTCGACGACCAGTGTCACTGTGAAGAACATAGCGTCACCCCAAGTCCATACCGACTATTTTAAAACTCATCCATTACCTTATGTCACAGTAAAAGAGACTGATGGAGAATCGGTTCCCAGATCCTCCCGCAGGTCAAGCTGAGCTGGTTGCTCTATAAGCTCTTCAGCTTTCTTCTGGCCCCAGGCTGTGTTTACCTTTCTCCACCCCCAGAAATTCCCACAGTCCTCCGGGTTTTCCAGGGTTGTTGGCAGTCATCCATGGTCATGCTGCAGAGAGCCTTAGGAGCTTGAAAATCAATTGCGTCATGTCCTGTATGGCCTAGCTATGGCTATCTTATTTAAATATTCCTTCGTGGTTTCTTTAACGAAGACGACGAGTTCGTTTTGTTGACCAGATCCCCTACATACATCCTGGTTTACAGAATCTTTGCTCCAAATTTCTGCAACAGATGAGTAAGAACAACTGTGTGTTGGTGGCAAAGGAAGAGCCTCAAAAAGATAACCCAGTTACAGAGGGTTACATGGTCAGCATATAGGTTATCCTCTACAAAAACATCTCAGAGTTTGGCCCATTAGGTGTTTAGTATCTGTAGTTAAAAAAAATCTCCCCAAAGCCTTTAATTTCAAACTGCAATAGCGTTTGGTAAAGCCATGAGCATCCAACCGCTGTGCCACCTTTCGCAATGTATGAAACTACAGATTCCTTACAAAATAATATACAAGTCTGTTCTAAGAAACTTGCAAAAGCCCTTTCTAGGAAGCAGCATACCTGTGGCAAATTATCAGCGTTGACCTATATTGGAGAGTGCTGTAGAGGAAGATTTATGCATAGTCACCGCTGGCAATTACGTCAGTCCACGTGTTTTTTCTGTACGCTCAGTCGGGGCTGCGTGGAGATGCGCAAAGTCAGGAGAAGCTCTTTTGGTCACGCAGAACCACGCTGGAAGACATGGGGGGAGGAAGGCAGCCCTCTATTCTGACTCCAAACAGAATGTCATGTTAATGAGATGAAATTAATTGCTCTGAACATAGCATGTTGTACTCATCCTGTGCTGTTAGTGTAGTAAATACTGAAAAAACCCCAGATGTTTCGGTGCATAACCCAGGTTGCAAGTGAGCTCACCTCCACAGCTGTCATTGCTGTGCGCTACATGCAGTCATGTAGGAAAGTGTTTGGTTTCTTCTGTAGCGATGGGGTGACTGGAAACTAGATGGCAAAACACAAGTGCCTCAGTAATCTGCTGTTGTACTGCAAGGCATCGACTTGCTCTTACACTCAGGTTCCCATTGAGCTGAGCTGCAGATTTAATTTATTTTTGGGATGCCCACTCTCTGGAGTGAGCTTCTGCAAAAGGGTAAATTTCCTTCATGCTCAGTAATCTCAATTTATTTACTCTTGCCAATGACTTATTTCAAAATGTGTATATGTTTACAAACAAATAATGATTTCTCCTGGAACTATCAGGCTTATTATTGGGTGATCTTGATTAAATAATCCTGTTAATTATGTCTAATTAACCAAACTCACAAAGGAATAAAAGAGTAACAGAAATATTCATGTCAGAAAGTTAATTTATCTCACACAGGTTTTATTTCCAGTCTCCTACGGAAGATTTACAGATGCTTTGTCATAAAAACCGCAAGTACAGATAGCAAGTGCTTTTTTTTTTCTCTGTACTCTTAGTAAATCCTTTGCAAGATCTAATCAAGACATGAAAACTGCAATGGTTTGATGAGCGCTTTAACTGCTGACTCTGGTGTGCGCCCAAATTCCTGTCGCTGTGAAATGGACCTCTGAAAAAGTTCCTCTTGTGAAGTGGTGTGAAGGCTTCCAGGTTTTAGCAGATGTAACATCATGGGTTTTGTCAGCCTGTCGTGAAAATGCCAAGACTGAGTCTTCTGCTGGGCCACAGCCTGGCTGCTTCACCTGTGTTTGCCATCTCACCATCAACTGCATTTAGACAAGTTTAGGCAAGTTTATTCAGACAGCAAAAACATAAGCGTGGGTCAGTCTGGGTCTTCCCAATGCCCAGCAGAGCCTGGGGTCTGTCCTCCCTTGCACGTAACCTTACATCCCATTGGGATCCCATTGTTCCTGAGTTGAGCCCAGGACAGGCACGCTTTGTTCTTGTGCGATTTGCTCCCAAGTGGCCAAGAAGTACCTCAAGATATTTTGTGATAATCTGTGCAGTGACTAGAAGAATTCATTTATTATCTCTGCTTTTCTTGACTTTTTCTTATTTTCAAACTCATGATAAATTCGGTGCATTTAGTAGTGGCTGTGTACAGAAAAGGAAGTACAATGAAGGCTTATGTTTATAAATACTTTCATGACATGAGCTTGAGATGGCTGCATGGGCATCACGTGGATGAGAGACATTAGCTATAGCACTGGGGGGGGAATAAGCCCTTAATCATGATCAGTCCACATACACAAATCAAGGAAGGTCCATGAACTAGACGTGTCAGACAAGAACTATTTAAGTGCAACGAGTAGTTTTGGATATTTTACATAACAAATGCAAAAGAGAATTCGAATTATTGATGACAGTCAATAATTGACCGTCACTATCAACAATGAGTGTAGAAAGGAGTCTTTTTTCTTCCAAGTCCATTGTGATTTGGAAGGCAGTGTTAGGCATGCTGGGACACAGGCGGTGGTGGGAAGGGACTGGAAACCCCTCATTCCCAGTGCTGGTGAGCTGATGATGCTGAGCAGATATCAAGCGGCAGCTGATGGTTTCTGTTTCGGAGGAAGGATGCACAGTCACTGCAGAGAGAATGGAAATTCAGGTTTTGTAAGTACTTGTGGGTTTATATACGAATATCTTTCGTGAAACGAACCTTCCAACTCCAAGAAAGGAACGGTCAGCATAAAGCCACAGGTGCTGATGGGGTCCTTGTAGCCAAGGGTTTTACCTGGGCATGTTTTACACGTTCATAGTAGTCTGGGATACAAGTGACCTGATAACAGATTACACAAACCTGACCTTGTCTTTTTCTCTCATCTGTGTAATAACTCCTTCTACCACTTTTTATACCTTGTGCTAATAAGACCAAAGCTGAACATTCAGAAGCAAGAAAATCCTAAAATGAAGTTTGCTTATGTGGCCATGACTTGGCCCCCTTATGTTCTGCTTTCAAACTTTCTTTAGTTACATTTCAGATGTTTTTTCCCATGAAAAATTTCTTCAGCCCCTACTTTGCTCAGAGTGGACTTTTCTTGGACTGCAGCAGTCGCCTTGTTTTAGCATTTTCATAATAGTCCTTTCAGGCAGTTTTTTCCTACCTAGTTTTGAGGGGTTTTTATCAAGTAAAACAAAACCCCAAATCCCGGGCAAGGTACCTTGTGGAGCACAGTGACACCAGCATGGTTAGGAACTCGGTGAACTGCACTATATAAGGCCATAGAGATTTCGAACAAAAGGTCAGATTTATGTTTTCAGTCTTACTAAGCATCTTTTTTTACTTTGTCCTATTTTTAGAAACCACTGCACTGACATCTTCAAGATAATCTCCCAGTCAACGTGGAAAATTCTGAGCTGGTGATTAAACATCGACAAGTTTGCTGGCAAAAGAAAATGACAGGCAGTGCGCGAGCCCCCGCTAAGAGGGAAAAGGTGCATCTTTCGAAAGTGCGTTATGAGAGAGCATCACATCCCACTTGATAAAACCAGTGGGATTCGGCACGATAGAAAAAATACCTGCGGCTGTGTGGGAGCTGGTGACGCACCCTGGGACACGCAGCACCCGACGAGCTCCGGCGGCGCTGCCTTCGTGCCGGCTCCCCATCCCTCCCTGCTTTTGGCCGTTTTCTGTACCACAAAATATACTTACTCTTTATCCATCTTTTTCATGGAAATCCCTTGAAAAATCAATATAACTCTCTCCGAGGCAGTCTTCTCGCTTAAAGGCAGTCTTCAGAGAAGGACAAGGATTGTCCAACTTGTCTTTCCCAGGGTTTATTCAAGCTACAGGCTTTTAGCTATCAATTCCAGCTTTGTGTGCTGGTGAGTATATGGTGAATGTCCCTTCTGCTTTAACGTCTTCCTTTTCCTCACCGCTAGGAAAAAGAAATGACATTTTTGTTTCCGGTGGATAATTGAAAAGCAGTGTGAGTAATATTGGAGAAATCACCATCGTTCCACCACTGCTTACGTTTGTAGTTGGCCAAAACCATGGGTGAAACTGAAAACAAATGACCCTGAGATGGCAAAACCTAACCTTACCCTGCGGGAGATGTTTTGTCTTCCCACCTGGAGCGAGGCGGTGACCGGCCGTGCTCCAGCTGCGGCGTGGCGCAGGACGCGCTCGGGCAGAAGGTTTTCCACGATCAGCAATGTCTTCATGACAAAAAAGCCGAGAGGGGGAGGCTGAAGAGCCCTGGATGAAGTTTGTGGAGCAAAGTGTCTCAAAGCACCCTGCGGCTGCCCAGCAGCTGCGAGAGACCCTGTCTGGAAGTTTAATCGCATCCTTTGGAAGTTTCTGACGTTTCCAACTCAGCTGAGAGGAACATCAACGTTTAGAATTGCTATGCTATTTTTAAACAAATAAAAAAGGAGGCCATTTATCTCTCACCCGTTTCAAACAACTAGGACAATTTTTTGTCTCGGAGCAGGACAATTCTGTGCCTCCTGAACTGCTTTCCCCACAGAGCTGTGGAGATGGTCGTATGCCACCCGTGTCCGTCGCTGTGCGACAAACCGGCCAGGGCGCGCGGCAGCATCCCCATGGCTGCAAGCAGGCTGATGGCAACAGCGCAGGAGCTGAGAAATCAAATATATCTGAGGTTATTCAGCAGAGGGAAAAAAAAAGGGGGGAGATTTCCCACTGCTGTGAGGATTCAGTCTGGCTTTCCCCACCTGGGTGCTGAGAAATAGGTTTCTAGATCTCATTTGGTCATCTAGTAAACTACCGCATTTCCGGATTTCCCACCCTTGGGAAAAGAAAAGTAGGTTCTGGGAGTAAACATGTTATTTTAAAGCAAGCAGCAGACAGTGCCTTTATCACCGTCAGCCAGAGGTGTCACAGGCAGCACAGCATCCTTTTTGCTGGCAGCTCCAATTCTTTGTGAGGAGGGAAAGTGCTCTCCAGGACGGCTTGTCGTGGCTTAGGAGAAGGTCTCGAGGTCTCTTGTGTGCTTAAAGGCAGCTGCTTCAGCATTCAAGGGGTGTTTTCAAAATACTGAGGCAATTGGAAAGTCAAAGCCTTCTATGGATTTCTTAGACCTTTGGATTTTTACACCTGTAGCATCTGTCTCCAGCACTGCAACGCTTCACTTACGTTCGACCCCCAAACCAGCCGCTCAGCTGGGGCCTGTTTCTGCCTCTTGACTATGAAAGTCCGAAAAATCTGTGTCAAGAGCTACATCACAATATTGACATGTATTCGTATAGGCACATGAAAACAGAAATACTGCCTGAAACTCTCCATACCACAGCGGGGAAAGATCTAAAGTCAGAATTCACCTGTTGCATTTCGGCTTTTCTCTCATAGAAAGTATACCAAAATAATTCATGTTTTTTCCTACTGATTTTACCCATTTTTCATTTCCCTAACCAACTTCCTCCTTTTGGTCCCACAGCCATTATTTCAAACTCGGCTCAAGTCATCCTGAAGCTGTATCGCTAATTCTTCTTTTAAGAAAACTGTCACCAAAATATGGGTGAATAAGCACCGTCCCATGGAATAATTTAAGTAACTGCTGAAGACTAAAAAATAGGAGGATATACGTGCATAATTTTGAGGTTTCTTACAACTCCACCATCACTTCAGTGTCGTCTCCGATGTCAAAGTCTGTTGATGTTTCAGCTCTCCGAGACCAATGTTTTCACAAAATTTTACTGCTGCTTCTGTAGGAATCTCCAGTTTGGAATGTATAACCTGAGGCGGTTTCTGAGAAATGACCCTCTGTACTAAAATCGACACAGGCAACATCTGAGTGCCTTCAACTTTGCTTTCACCAAGAACGTTGCTGTATTTGTGATTACGGATTTGCAGATGGAAAGACAGGTTGAGCATGGATTTTGGAGCCCTCCACAAAAGAGCTGCTTTGTTTTGAAATTAGTTAATGGTGGCCTGGTGGCTCACATCTCACTGGCTTCCAGCCTGGTGTGATTTCCTGACTGGCTGTAACCTTGCTGTCTGGCAGCACCATCCCTTGTTTCTGTTGCCATCACAGCAGTGATCTGAGCTGAGTTACCGTCTCTCCTGTTGGATATAAAAAGTTTAGCTCAACAGAAACATTCCTAACGTCATTAATGAAGTCAATTCGTTTTCTGTTGTATATAGTGAATGTGTTAGCTTCTTCCATATACTTCAATGTAAATGCCTACGTGTAGTTGATGAGTATGCGAGGGCTCTCGGCTTTTTGAGCTTTGACATTAGAACACACTAACGTTATCGAAGAATGGGAGACTTGATGTGCTGCTCTGCCGTTGCCCAGCGTCCTGTCAGCAGCAAGTGGAAATTTCAGGAAATGGTTTGAGACACAGA
>NW_010538156.1:0-4552 GCF_000687285.1 Phaethon lepturus | reverse complement strand
TTTCCCTACGGTATCTTCCTGGCCCTTGGCAGTGTAGGAAATCTCTGAGAAAAATGTTATATCCCCATTGTGGAATTTAATGCCGCAAACCATGTTATGATCTGTGAATTTGTGTAACTTTTTTATGAACTTACGTTTAGATTTTCTTTCCATTATACTCCACAACAATTAACCTTGTGGTTTAACTAAATTTTAAGTAAGAATGTACTTCTTTTTTTTCCCTTTATTTTCTTTTTTCCAAGCTGCTACCTGACAATTTCATTGAAAGCCTTTCTGTTTGTTCTATTTTGAGAAGGAATGAATTATCACTTGCCATTCACCTTCTGCTTGCCCCCCCGATTGCAAAGCCCAGGCTCTCCCTTTCCGCCACTCCTCTTCCTGCGTCTCCTGCTCAGACAGCTCCTCTGTGCCCCCCGTCTCCCCTGCACCCCCTGGTACCCTGCGGTCCCCTTTCAGAGGTGGAAGGCTCAGACCCATAAACAGTATTTAAGATACGGCCACCACGCACGACACCTTTCTTCCGTCTTATATTCCAATCCCTTCCAGACAATTTAGAACATCTTTTTAGCCTTTCCCACAGCTACTGAATACACCAAGCTGATGCTGCTGGGCACAGTCCACAGTGATCCTGGGCTGACTAAGACTCATGTAAAGCCCTTTGCTATTTTTAGTGATGTTGTGGTTCCCATGTGCGTGTCTGTGCTTACCAACACTGAAATTTCTGTGCTGTTTTCTTACCCAGTCACTCATCATTGCGAGATCCTACTAGGACACCTCATACTCAGCTTCAGAGAGCACTTGGCATCACTGCACGCTTTCTCACGTTACATCCACCTCCTTTGCCAGAGGACATTAAGCAATGCAGGTCTTTTGCACTGTTAATTCTGGCTTTAAACCCTGTGGGGGGTCCTTGTGAGTAATTCCTCTAAATTAATTGTTTCATGTAATGGTATTTTCCCTTTGACTGAAGTGATGCAAACACCCTATCTCTTAGATTTTATTTTTGCACATTCAGTTCTGCATCCATACATTCAAACTAGGATTAATTTCTATTACATCCATTTTATTAGACCAAACAGCGTATTCTACTCCCCTGCGAGATCTATTCTTTGATTCAAAGTATTAATGAAAGGTTTACTATTTCACAGCCACTTTTGCTGTTACCTTGGTAAACGGAGATCTGTTCTTTCCATGTGGCACAAATGGACTCGGTGCTGATGTCCTACAGCACTTCTAGAGTTCCTGCCATGTTCAGGCTCAGCTCTGATATTCATACCTCGTTTATCTTTCCTTTTGAACAGTTTTCTAAATTCTTAACCTTGCTATTATTAAAATGACATGACCTCTCCATTCTGTCTTTTAACGAAACCAACACAAATAGGCAGTTGGCAGCTGATCACGGCAAGAGGGCAAATGACACCAAAAGCCTGGACAGACTGGCTTAAATAGCTCGTTGCCTGCAACGCAAATGCTTATTTAAAAGATGCTCCATCTCAGCACAAGCTAAGTATATAGAATCATGAATCAATGTGTGAGATAGAGAGTAACAAGAAGTCACAGAAAAGGCATTTCAGCCTGTGCTCTCCGCGGGCTATTTCTGCAGCTCTTTTGGCTTCTGTTGCTTTCACTGGCGCTGGCTCCATCCCCAGGGCCGTGTGTCCGTCCGCATGAGCTTCTGACAGCAGATGGCAGCTTCCTCAAAAACAGAGGGGCAAAAGAGAGTACTACAGGAGAAACAAAGCAGAAAGCTCATTGTCCTGCTCTGCCAGTCTGCGGCTGTTAACAAGGTCACATTGTTGATCGATGGCAAAATGCGGCCATGAGGGCATCTCCTTGCCTAGGTTGGGGAAGCAGAGTGCTTTGTTTCTCTGTGCAGCATGTACAGCTCCAAAGGAGCCTGGTGGCTTTTTAAATAATATGATCAACTCTTCAGTGAATCACCGGCATGAGCAGCCTGTCGCTTTACAGCCACCGCACAACCCCGCGGCAATGCCGCCGTTAACAGGTCTGCACCCGCTTCCCAGCCAACCGCCTCCTGGTAGTCATCCGTGGGCTGGCGAGGGAGGGCAAGTCAGGCGTCGGTAGTTTAACAGTCAGCATAAACCCATTATGTTCTGGTCAATCCTGCACCCAACATCTCTGTCAAAATTACCTAATGTATAAAAATTATCGCTTAAAACTCCACTTAAAGTTGAGGAATTCCTGTGAAAATAATGTGAAAAGTTGGCGCCTTCATATGTGCTCAGGTATTGTCTTTGCCGTTTATTTACTTTAGAGGTGCGGCTCATTAGCCACAAGCTGAATCACAATATTTGTATTTCTCCATTACCCAAAGCAAAGAGTTTTTGTCTAATGAAAGTGCAAAGGTCATTACAATGTATATTTGTATTTATATAAAGGGGTTGATGCTTTACTCCCAGTCTGATGGAGGTGTAACATAATTCAACAGAATTAATCCTTACTGACCACAGCATAAGTGTGATCAGAGCTTCCTCCTGCTTGTTGACAGGAGCCTTTTGGCTGTAAGTGTGTCCCCTCAGCCAGAAACGGTTAAGCAGAATATCTCATTTGCCTATATGATTTCAGCATAGCTGGCATGAAGGGTTATAAGATTAAAGAGCTGTTCTGTCCAACTCCGATACCTTCATTTGTTCCACAACAACCATAATAGGACTACTTGTTTTCTCATTTCTTACTGTCATGTAGGAAGAGCAGGACTGGGATTTGTGTTTTTCTCAAAAAGCTCTTGTAAGTTTTTGCTTTGTTTTTGCAGCTGGAGCCTGTGACTGGGGGCAGCAGCAGAGCAGCAGTGGCACCCGTGCTCCCCTTGCGTAACCCAGCCAGAAGTAGTTCGGAGAGTTCATGGTAACGAATGGATGTTAACAGAAACCAAATGAATAAACTGCATCATTATACCATTTCTAATTTAATGCCTGCTGGTATTTTTGTATCCTCAAAATGAAATATTCTATTCTTCCTAGTTTGCATAGGCAATCAGCTGATTTTTCCCGTGAATAGTTGAGCAGAGGTTTTGTCTCCAGCCTTTTCCTTATAGCCAGGAAGATTTTTGGCACTAAGGTCATTCATCTCAGTGAACAATCATGCATAGGTTAAATTCGATGACATTAATGAGACATATTAAAAATTTGCACTTGGTAAACTGCTTCAGAGTACAAGAATTGTAATTTGTGTGGAGATACATAAATGTATTTACCAAATGAAATGTCTTCATGGTGAAAGTTTAACAGATAAAAGACAGTTAATTAGTGTTGTTACAGTGTCACGTGGGGCCCTCATTACGCCAACTACCTAGAGCCAAACATTAAAAGACAGGTCTCACTGCAGAAAGTTTTTAACTGTCGGAGTCCTCAGGGCACTAACAGGCTTTGATGGCCCTGACCACCCTCACCTGGGCTCCTGCCCACACCCTTCCCACAGGCCCAGGAGCCTATTTAAGCTCAGTCCCAGGGCTGATTCCTGTTTGGTGGGAATGCTTGTTTTTGGCTCAGTCACAGCTATGCCTGTACTCGGCCATGGGACCTCCTGATTTGGACCCAAACCTGTGGATTGACTTCCTGACCTTGGACCTACATTATCATCACACACCATCACCTGGTGGTTTGGGCTCTTGTTTGATCCCTGCTTGCCACCCTGAGGCCTGTCCTGCTTGCTGTGCTTGGATATGATGTGACTGCACCCTGGCTGGTGAGGTCAGATATGTTGTTGTGCTTGGGTCCTGGCTCTGGATATCTTAGGGAGCAGTCAGCCCTCACTGCATCCTGACTGTAATGCCACGCTTGCCGGTGAGTTGAGATACACACTGACAGAAACCTACTCAAGACGAGAGCTACTAGCAAATCAGAATGTTCTGCAAGCTAACATGAATAATACAAAAGGTGAGAATGCTTTAGTGGTCAGAGGAAGTAACAGTTTCTACTGACTTAAGGGAATATTTACTTTTGACTTCACAGGGCTGACCTTGTCCCTTCATTTAGCCAAAATACCTTTCTCTAATTCTTCAAGGTCAGGCAGGTAGGAAGAGTTGGCAACATACAACATGTTTGTATAGTTTTTAGCAGCAACTTTTACTATTCTCTTTGCCATGAGATGCAAAATAGGTTTGTTGTAATGTTAGTCCTAGCACTTGGGCTGCCAAACAGCACCAATTGTGTGCTGTCCCTCCAGTAAATCTATCCTCTGCTTGTCCTGAACAGGCATGCTGCTCTCCAGCCCTCAGCCAGAAGCCCACATTCATCTGTGTGAGATGACCATTGGGAAATACAGCATGGACCTAATTATCTCCTCTTCCACAGGTGGGGAAAAAAATGGCTTAAAGAAGAGACTGGCACAGGAGCGGAAGACGAGGAAGGAACAAGGGCGACTTCTAGGGTTGTAGTCAGTCGGTGTTGCGATCTCTGATGTCGGCAGGTAACACGGAACAAGGTAGGGAGCCCAGCGCGAGCGTCAGGGGTTAATGGGGCAGAGGCCGCGTCCTTTAATTAATGAGAAGGGCCGGAAGGGGCGGGGCGGCCGCTGTCCGTGGTGCTGGAGG
>NW_010538155.1:72793-93540 GCF_000687285.1 Phaethon lepturus | reverse complement strand
GGGCAGGGGGGGTTGAATCCCTCCCCCCGAACCCTTGTGATTTTCCTGCTTAATTCCTTATTTATCTTATTTTCCTTTTGCACATTTAGAGTGCAACCACAGCGAGGGAACAGCAGCAGGTGGCCGGCGAGACTTTTTGCCGGAGCAAGGCGTAGAGACGGGGCTTAGGCGGCAGGCAGCCTCCCTGCAGCCAGCAGGACACCACAGCCGCGTCTGCAGGGAGGTGATCCCCCCCTGTATCACCCAAGGGGGCTTCCAGCACCGAGAGGAGACCCCCTGCCCGGGGAGCGGTGGTCTTACATGTTACGGGGCACCTGGACACTGTGTTATACAGGACTGCCTTTACCTCCTTGACCTGCTTTAGAGATGGTGCTTCAAAGGAAATAACGCTTTTTTGGAAATTGTGGCATTTCAAATTATTTGAATTGGTCATGGGAAGGATTCTAGATGTATCCCTGAATCTTTAGGAAGGTATGTGGTTTCTGAATGTGGCTGAGGAAGGGTGAGCACTGTGTAGATGAAAGATGAAGTAGAAAGTGTAAAATACAACCTCTAACGAGTATTACATGCCCAATAGCATTTTCTTAGAATCGAGAATCCTTTTTCAAGTTACTACATTGTGAGCCAGAGGCTGCAGCTTTCTGGCCCGACACAACAATTTCCTGGCCAGAGCTGTTTTCCTGTTCAAAGTGAGCCGATTCACTTTGTTTGATAAAGTTAATAATAGTTGTTTTTGAGTAGGTTTCTTTACTGCAAGGGTCAGGAATGCTTGACATAGCCAAAAGGGTGGTTTCAAAATCCCTTGACATGGTATGTGCGTCCCAAGTGCTATGGTGTTCATCAGCTGATTTCATTTACAGATCACTAAATACAGTATGATATGGCGATTGGGATTAGGGGACAAAACAGAGAAAAGAGAAGCTACCAGCAAGGAAGGGAGTAATACATAACATAATAAAGATTCAGTAATAGCCAACAGGAAAACATGACAATTAGATTCACAACCAGACAGATCCCTAGTCCGCTACAACCACTGGGTTTGGAAAAAGGTGTAACACTGTTTCTTTTAATACCCTCTGCATCACTGTAGTTGATGAACATAATGATACTGGTATTCATGTAGAGATTGCTCAAGCTCTTTATGATACCAAGAGGAAAAGAAGAGGAAACAAACTAGGAAAAGAAATGTGGGGGAGAAGTCAGTCATGTAAAAACTGAGGGCCAAATGAGGGGAACATACAGATTCCCCACTGAATTTATCACTGAGCTTAGGGAGGGGTTTGTTTTAATTTAAAATGTATTCAGCAACAAAGCATAGAACAAGAGAGCATCGAATTTAAAGTCCAGTGTGTTTAGACTTCCAGCACTTCCTTAGTGTACAGGATACACTTGTGTGTGTATTTTTGCTTCCAAAAGTGCTCTGCTTCAGCAAAGCAGCAGCTTTACTTGTCAGTCAGGAAAGCAGGCCATGAAAGTCAAGTGACGGTAAGTATACTGTGCTTAAAATAGAATGCCTTTTGCTCCAGAATCCAAAATGCAACAAAAGACATTCAGAAAGTAAGTCTCCCTTCACAATGCTCTGTAAAGGTAGTAATATTATACTTTTTTTTTTTCCCTAGAAGGAAGTACAGGAAGCTTGAAACATATTTTTTAAAAGGAATATTTTTTAAAATTTCTGACTCTCAGTAAAGACCTCCCTGTAAACAGCAAATCCCAATTTGAGTATTCTTTAAAAGATTTGTATGTGTTTTTTCTCCTCCCCTTTCTATATTTTTGAGATTGTTTTCAGTGAGGGAAAAATGGGCTGACACTGGCCATGATCTTTCAATGCAAATGGGTAACTACAATGCCTGCATCAAGGTCCACATACAGCAATTTGAGAATGGATCCATATTTATACAACAGTAACATCTATATACCAAATGCCATTCCACAGGTAAGGAGAGCAAGCCAAGAGATAACAAAATATTTTCCTCTGACTTCCTTAAAAATAATGCCTTTTTTTAATTAACTTTGATTCTTCTTTCTCTGTGTGTATACATGTTTGAGTGTGCCTTCTTACACCAAGTAATAACTTTCCTTGACCTGTGTAAGTCAAACTGAACATCAAGGCAGAGCTTTCAAAAATACTAAATTCCTACCAGATATGTGAACGTGGGCAGAAAAGAAAATTCTTATTAAAGGGGCTACTGAACTATAACCTCAGCACTTACTATTTGATGGAGAGTATACATAGCAAACAGATAATATGAATCATGCAACTAGCTGAAGACTTAAACTGGTTTCACATGTTGTGAGACATCAAGGAACACAACCATAAGCCATAAAAGCACTATTAGTTTCACTTCTCCTGGAGCTTTTGTGTTTTGCTGTTACTTTATCTCATGTGACCAGGTTTTATTTGCTGCCCTCTGTTATTCCTAGGTCTCTTTCAGGTTCACTAATTTCCTGGAAATTCCATATGAGCCTACTTTGGAGAAATTTCTTCTTGGGAGCATTGGGCCATATTTTCTGCAGCATGGTGTTCTGCTACTTCTATTCTCTCTAGGTTGTTTTGCCTGTAGTTTTTGTTATCTTTGGTATGTCCTCTCCCAAGCTGGTACTAACTGCAGATTTCATTAGCATTTCCTTAACTCTGTGGTTTTGGTCACTTTATTTCATCTATCAAACAACATCCCTGGAGAATCCCATGAGGCAAATCATCATAAATCAAAACTTCCTCTTTTGTTATTCTTTATTTAAGGTTCTGCAGCCTGATTTAGATCTACTAGAGATCCCTTTCCTATCCCACCCCATCCTATTGTTCCTCTCAAAGTAATTTTCAATTAATTTTTAATCCAGAGATTTGGCTGGTCAGCATAGATAGTGAGAGAATGAATTTATAGCACAGTAATGCCCACTCATCTAAATTCCACCCACGTCCCGATACCCAGTACCTCCCATTGGCGTGGCGCACCTCGAGCCCAAGGGACAGCCAATGGCAAATGCTGGGCAACGCGACTGGAGGGGAGTTGAGGGCATCTGAATATAACGCTTACCATTCACACAGTGAAAAGCAGCTTAGTTCAGCTTGTCTTTTAACACTGCTGGCATCTGGTAGAAATTAGAGTAGCTAATTCTGTTAGCAGAGAGCCTACAGAAGCTGAGATTTATGCTGGCTTCCAGGTTATTATGTATGGTATATTAAGACTGAGGACGCAGACAGATACATAAGCTTGAAGGTGTAAACGTCACTGCATACAAAGTGCAGACGGCTATGCACATCCTTTTTGACTTACTGAAAAACACAAACTCAAAATAACTGTAGCTTTTGGTCCTAACTATAATATATCTCAGCAGACTGACATTATTTTAAATGAGGGCCGTGTGCTTAAATGCGTAAACCTGCATGGCATATATTCAAACTCACCGTCTCCCACAGCCTTCTGTGCTTCAAAACAGATGAAGGGAGATCCGATTCACTGGTGAGGTACAGAATAAAGAGAAATTATTAATCTTTTATGGAATTTTCTTCTTAGTAGGTGTGAATGAATGCGTAGGAGAGAAGTGATTTTGGCGGGAGCAGGGTGAAATGTCCAGGATCACTGGGAATGGGGAATTGCTTCCTTGCACAGATGGCAACACAGAAAAAAATCACAGAGACAGGAAGGAGAGAAGGAAGAAAAAGAATCTCAGAGCGAGTAAGATTTATAGAACATTAAGTGAGAAAATGCATTCAGATCCTCAAGGTGAAAGAAGTGGTAATTCAAGTGAAAAAACAGCAGTTCAGCAGTGGTGGTTCATAGTAACACATTCTTTTATTATGGCATAATTACTGACTGCTGGATGTTTGAAAATGCGCTGATGTCGTTCTTAGTCATTTTTATAAAGATAAAGGTCTAAGTAGACCTTTATCTTTATAAACCGTAATTGAAGATCAATCATTAGTCAGTAAGCACATAACCTGCCCTACGTAACCTGCCTGTACAGCCAGAGTGAGAACTGGTAAATAAGTGACGGGGCACTAGGGAATTGACAACCTGGCCAAATTGTGTGTGACCTTGTGTCTCACATGCTTCAGAGTTTGCTGGAGACTTACAGACAGTCCTCCCTACTCCTGAAATACGTGGAGGTTAATGACACTGGAGTTGGAAAAGTAATGTAGCATAATTGAAGGCATTTTTGCCCTGCACGGTAAACTCACTGGTGATAGAGTGTGGGTCCCTTTTCTGCTACAATATCTGCAAGTGATCCATGAATTGCTGAGGAAGGGGGTGGATGCAGAATGACGAAAGCTGTCACAGTTGATATTTATAATATTTAAAATATTGAAAACATATAGATACAAAATTGCATGTATCTATAGCATTTCTCTGTGTCATGTATCTTAAAGTGTAAGCCCATTGGGTTAAGTGACTGCTGATACTGTTTTCCACTCAGTGTGGTGGGCTCAAGTTCCTGCTTTATGGTATGTGGAAATTAAATAAATGTGGTAAGATGAGACAGAAAAAAAACTTTAAAAAAAGTAAACAAGAACTTGATAGATCTTAAACACTTCATCTTTATTGTACATTAAATAAAACAATTTCAGTTCATTTGAGAGACTGATGGGTTGGGTTTAGGGAATCAAAACTTCTAAAGGAAAATATGTTCAGCTTAAATGATCATTAAGTACGTATGTATTAATCACGTTATAGTAAAACCGTATTCTGTTAAACAATTCCCAGGTGAATAAGATACATTATCAAAGAGGTATGTATTCCAAGGGTCTTATTGCACAGCTACTGGCTAATCCATGTACTTTCAGTCTAAGAAAGATATGCTTTGTACCACCAAGTACAAACTCTGACTGCCTCCTTGTGTTTATTACACAGCTTCTTCTCTTTCCTCGTTAAAAAACAGAACACAATATCAAACGGAAAATAAAGCTGAACATTACAAAACGTGTGCTGTGTTCAGTTCATTTCATTTCAACCCCAAAGCAATCCATGCGTATTCTTTCTTTTCAGTAAGAGCAGGTAGGGAAAACAAAACAACAAATAAGAAACAAAAAAAAAAAAAAAAAAAAAAGAAGAAAAGAAAAGAAGATCCTCAACCACGCGTTTGTTCTGTCATTGCAAGAACTAAAATGCTGTAATTCTGCTACCAATTTCCAGCGCAGTGGGAGGAAACACCGTGGACGGACTCTCACTTCCCCTCAGTTTTGTCTGCCTGTACTTCACGCATATATGAATCAATGATATGCGGAGGCACTCCATCCATCAATAGTCTGAAGAACGAAAGCCCACCTACAAACAAGCAATAAGAAAATCTTCAGGTTGGAGGTCTCTGGAGCAATAGCTTTGTACCTTTATTTTCTGGCGTAAGTGACAAAGATTTATTCAGTCCATACTGCATACTTCATTTTGAGATGCGATAAAATTCATCCCTGTTCAAAAGCCCAGCACAAGAATGAACCATTATTTAAAGTCTGTACTCTACAAAACTTTCCTGTCCTCTTGCACAGGGTGAATTTAATTTCTAGGATGTCACATATTCAGTCATTTATTTCCCCCCATGCAATAGTCTATGATAAGCCTCACCTCAAATAACCCTCCTGGATTTCCATCAGGCTGGGTGGAATATAGTGAGAGATGGAAATCAGCCCAGAGGGAGCAAAGTAGAAAACACCTGACTATGATGAGTTGTGGAAAA
The DNA here is from genome assembly GCF_000687285.1 of Phaethon lepturus. Classification (NCBI taxonomy): domain Eukaryota; kingdom Metazoa; phylum Chordata; class Aves; order Phaethontiformes; family Phaethontidae; genus Phaethon; species Phaethon lepturus. The sequence continues at coordinate 87,867 of NW_010538155.1, read as the reverse complement.
CATGCAGAGACATTCGAATTATTCTAGCGTTGGGACTGATAATGGTTTTTAAGTATTTAGCAAAATATTTACCATGTTGCTTGAAAATACCAGGTGGGATGACATATGTAAAAGAATCCTAGAAATAAAAGGCAGGATTTTAGATATGGGTGCCTTTTAGGCTCCAGAGGGGGGTGATGAAGGTCAAAACTTTCATCTGCTGGAGAAGTCTGAAGAATGATTCTGGATTTGCTTTGGAATAAAAAATAGACTCCATGTAATCACCTTGGATCCAGGTGGTTACTCCCTGCAAGCTCTAGAGTTTTCCCAGGCTTGAAGCTATTGGTATGTGATCGCAAAGCTGCAGGAGGTCCTGCACCGATCCATAGGGGAGATTTACTCCACACGTGTGGCCAGCATCTTTCTTAGCTGCAGCAGTGAGTGTCCATGCTCACAAGCCCCGCTGACAAGTAGGGGCCTTTTGTATTCAGCATTTCCTCCAGCCCTGCCAAAACTTTGTTTCCTGTCTCTGTGAAACTAACCTTTTTTTTTTCCCCCCCATTTTCCAGTTTTATGATGGTTGGAGTTCACTGAACTGGTATCAGAAGTACCATTCCCAGCCTTTTAGGTCTATATGCTTTATGACCGTGGTTTAGCCACCATGAGTAAAAAACTGAACCAAACCTATTTTAAATCACTGCTATAATAGAAACCTAGGCTTGTAAGAAAGCCATTGGAAATACTGAATGTTTTCTTTTGTGTTCTGGAAAAAAGGACAAGGCAAAAGATTTTTGAAGAACATTTAATAATTTTATCAATCCAAGACAAAATATTTCTTTCAGTGCCCAGGAAAACATGTATGTAGTGTCTAACACATAGCAAGGGAACCCCAGATCCCACTGATGGAGAAGTAGTAATTTAATACAAATAATCCAAATGAGGAGTGAAATTTCATGCTGTTGAAAAAAAAGTCATGGAAACTAAATACGTGGGTATTTCTGTTAATTTCATTGAAATCAAATGACATTTGGAAAGAACAGTGGCAAAGAGATAAATATTTTGCTAAAACGTTAGAGCTTGCCCTTTCTCAAGGTGAAGGGTGGCATTTGTTGTAAGAAAGCTACATTCCATTACTAGTCCTCTTACAAATTTGCATGAGTATTCTGTTTTGCAAGTTGCAAAACCACCCGCTAATAACTGCACTTACCTTCGGAGCCTTTTCCGGAACACACCAAAAGCTTTAAAGCAAAAGTACATTACCAGGATGAAGATATCACCGTCTCTGAACGCTTCAGCTAAATGCAACTGAGCTGATACTTACATACAGCATCTATCCCGAGTACAGATTTTAGGATTTTATAACCTTTACTAACACAAGGACTACCCAATTCAAGTGCTATTAGTTACTAGTGATTACGAGGCTGTGCTGTCTCATTTAACACCGTCACTGTTGCAGAACTCTTCGCTCCCGACCTTAGGTAGATGCACAATACAGACAAAAAAAAAAGCATGCTTTTTGGCATTCTTTTCAACTTCTGTAGTGCAAGTTGTGATATGAATCATTCATTTTTAAATGAAATTAATTGTGGAATGAATATTTCATTTATGTAGAGGTATATTCCTATATGAAAATAACTGACTGTAAATGCAAAATGCTCTTTTATTACTTGCATTTTATTCATGCTGATTAATGATGGTAACTCGTGTGTTGTTAAATTCCATTAAAACATGCACTATTAGAAGGTAGTGGGATGTACTACTAAGAGGAGTTACTATAACAAGCAATTATTATAAAAACCTGGTTTTATATGCATTAAAACTATCATGCTACTCATTTTAAAAACCATTTTCATTAAGTGACATAATGAAAATCATGCCATACTAGGCAGACATTGTATGACGTGTAAACAGACATAAGCTTCATATGCAAGAACCATATGAAAGCTTACCTTAGATGACAATATACATTCAAAAATCCTTACTGTGTAACTAAGGGAGAGAGAGAAAGAGAAGTAACAATTTAATTGCAAACACAGAGGTAGAGAGAAAATGTTGAGTGAAATTATGCTTACAATTATGTCAAGATGATGTTTTAATCCTTAGTCATGTAAAATATGTAGGAATAGAAGCACATGAAGAGTAAAAGGTAGGGATCCAGTTCCACTTCAAAATTATCATTAATATGTAAAAGCTATATTAATATGTACAAGTAACTATAACTCCTGTAATTAGTCTAAAGTATAGATTGGAACCAAATTATGCAACTGACATTTATGATAAAAGTTTCTAAATGTAGCTTCAAAGAAGCTATCACATATATATATATAGTATTTTCCAGCAGGGGAAAGAAGCACACACATAACACCGAAGCATATATATATATGTCGAAACTCTATAAGGCAAACTAATCAAGTACAGACTAATTACATACCTGTGCACTAAAGTATGTACTTTGTCACATATCCACATTTACATTACTTAAAGCATGCTATTTACTCTACAGGAGCCCTTACCTTTAATGAAACATTTTGACTCTATAAAACACCCATATATATATTTATATATGTGTATGTATATAAATAAAAGCACTCAACTTTGTACCTATTGTAGCCTTTTAAGAAAAATATCTTAGTACTTCCAAAACTACAGGAACATTATCTAGCCTGATTTCTTAATATGTTTTAGGTTTGAAATGGTAAATTTGGATGCATAATCTACTGGAGGCTGGTTTCTCGGCACCTCTGTCATTTTAAAACTGCACTGTCAATATTCTGGATTTGGGCAATGTTACAGGCAAACACATTTCTATGGAAAGAGCCAAATTCTCTGAACCCCATTGAACCTGAATTTAAAGTAAGTTCTAGAGGAAATGAAGGAAAATTATATGCTTATAAGTAAAAAGCTGTCACTGATTTCAATTGGATCAAGAGTTCATCCTTAGATTCGGTAGTGTAAGCTCAGGCATGGATTATCATGCCGAGCACTAATTTGTAATGAAAGACTAATCTGATTTGAAGAATGCCTTTTAAGCACAGCAAATGACTTTATGTTACTTCTATTCTTTCAATAATTCTACAAACTAACTGAGAGATATTTTTCGGAGATGCAAATTTCTATCTCCTGGAAAGGTCTAGGTGTTTTGGTCAAATGTAGTCACGGTCATTAAATGAATTCTTTACAGGTACAGGTAGTTCTATACCCAGTGGCATAGCAGAAATATGTTTAAAACCTTTGTAACTCTGATGTTAAATATCCATATTCTTGATTAATTTGGCCTTCTTTGCTCATGTGACATAGACATTGTATGCCATGAGACACTAGCTAGTTTAATCTAAAAAAAGCAAATAAATACACACTTTGCATGCAGAAAATGCGTTTGCATGTGGAAAGAGAGGAAGGGAATGAAATGGAATGTCCAGAGGAGTATGCTTATTATAAACCTGATTATTCCCCGCCAAGAAGAATGGTTCTCCTGGGTTAATTACTCCATGATATATCACTGCAGAATTAGAATATTTATAGTGGTATTTATTCACATTTGAAATTCTTCCCAGTTGATCTTAACACCTTATTTTTTAATATTTCTTACACAGCATCTTTGCTATCATCAACCTATTAGAGTGATCACCAACCTTGATTTCGCTCTTAAGATGAACGTTCTCCAAAAACATTGGTTTCGTGATAAAAGCAGCATGGTACTTTATCTGAATATTTTCATTGACCTCAGTGAAGCTGATAAGAAATCAGCTCCTTACTGCTTGTAATGAGAGATTTACAGCCACAGTTAGGGATCTACCTCAAACTTAAGAGATACATATTTTTAATTTTCCCTATGTAGTATATATCATTAGATTCTGTGTATGAGTCATCTTTCAAGATACATGAGGTAGAGTTATTCTTTTGTCTCAGATCTATTACATGACTTTTTTCAGCATATTTATATTTACCAAAAAAATTTGTAAATTTGTATTTACAAAAAAAGCCAGTGTATGTGGAATTCTACCAAACAGCTCATATAACTGCTATCTTTAAGTTCACTCAGCAAAACTGAAAATAGAATAATGAAGTAGTCTGTCTGAAATAACATTAGTAAATGCAAACAATTGTGTTTTTTTTCTGAGGACAGAATAAGATTTTTTTTTTTTGTGCTCATAATTATAATTCATTATTTTTCAAGAAATGAACATTAAATTTAGTAACAACTAGGGGTTTTAATCTGGCACTAAAATACTGTAAGCAAATGGCTAAAAAAGTAGAAAATTGTAGCATACTCATAGTATTCATATTCTACTCAGTTATTCAAATACTATGCAAAATCAGAAATCCTAGACTGTTCTGTGAGTAGTTCTATGACTTTCCTAGGACTGGGTTTATATATGTGCAAGATAAATTTCAGATCTCCAGCACCTCAGAAATAGATGGATAAAAGAAGTTCTAGCCAACGTAAGGAAAATTCACTTACTGCAATATATACTGTTGCATGGCATAGGGCTCTTAAGCTTGACTTACTACCCAAAGATCGGTAAGAATAGCACTGTAGTTGGTACGTTCACCAGATAGGTAGCATAGCCTTGAGCCTTGTTGGTCTCATTCAGGCAACATTCAACTGTATCTCATCATTTTACAAATTCAGACCTTGATTGTTACTTGCTGGAGTAAAGCTGAACCAATTTGAAGCTATACATCTGAAAACACACGCACACATACACACACACTGCAATTCATTTCCAGCGAGTCAGAAATCCGTAACTCTTTGCATCAGTGTGATGAGCAGTCATCCGAAGAGCCCTTCTAAGTGAACAAACAGGCTGGGAAACTTGAATGATAATTCAATACGTAAGTCAATAGAAGAGTGAAACAAGATGTAATTACGAGTGAAACAAGATGTAATTACGTTTTTATGCTCCAGCTGTTTAATACTCATTTGCATTTGTCTGTATCATATGGCAAACCCTGAGCCTACCCTGGTTTGCCAAGCTGCAGCTGCTGTGTTCGCTTTATCCTATTCCTTTTGAATTCATCAGCTGAACTGCTGGTCGTGTTAAGAGTGTCAGCACCGAACGCTTACAACAGCTGTCCTGTGTCTAAGCCCTACAAATTGCTAGTCTAAGCAGTCTTCAAAAAGGAGTCTGAAGCACTGGCTAAACCTGCCAAGATGGAGAGAGGAATCTCAGCGAGGGTGACTACTCACAGCCCCAACCGCTGGGAGAGAACCACGATACCAGGCTTGGTGGGAGGGAGCGAGACTGCACCAGGTAATGGTGGATATGAGATTGGGTTCAGAAGCCAACCATTAACTAAGGGAGGTGGCATTTAGGATAATGAAGCGTCCCATCAGATAGCTAGGAAGAGAGAAATAAAACACAGCCCAGGTGGGATCCCAACAGCTTGTATTTTTCAGGACTTCTTCCAGGTATGATGTAAAACTTAAGTTACTATAGAATCAAATGCTCTTAGCAAGACATCTATGGCAGAGTATTCAATTTTTTTCAGTTGATATTTTAAAGTAAATATTACTTTATTTGAGAAGGAAGAAGGCTTTTTGAGTCTAGAAACGTCTATGCTACAAGCCTTTTGCAGTCAGTGAGTGTGGGAGGTTTTGTTTAAAAGCGGGGAAGGATGAACTGAATCTTGTCTAAAAGGAGTAATTCTTACAGCCACATTCTCACTGTAGCAGAGGTATGTTCAGGATATACCCCAGGATAAGGTGCCAGAGGAACCAAGGCTGTAGGACGAGTTGATAGGATGACTGGACTGTAACCAGCTGATAGGGTGATCAATACAAGTCTCAGGACATGACTCAAAGCCCATGCATCTATCCAAGGTTTCCTGTGGGATGAATGATCAGGGGAATGCTTGAACCTGACTGAGGTGCTAGGGTATGTCAGCAGTGTTAAGAAGTGAGTCAAAATCTCAGACTCACCGAGCTGGAAGCAATCTAGAGATGTCATTTAGTGCATGTCATAATCCTAACAAATTGTACTGCTGTCTTTCTTCTAAGTTGCTCTTAAAGGCTCTACAGCCTCTCAGGAAATCTGCTTCACTGCTCTGACTGTTGTCTACCCTAAATGTTTGCTGCCGTGTTGCCAGATACAATTTTTCTGTTTTAATCCTTAATGCAGCAGCCATTATGTAAAGAATCAGCTGTGAACGAGACAGGTCTGGCTGCCTGTGAACGTAGTGTATCCTGTGCTCTCCATTTCAGAACACTGTTCAGAAAACTGGACCTATCAAAGTTAACGTTTGTCAGCAAAAACCATCAGGGACATCATCTCAGCTGTACCTAGTAACCACTTGAATGAAGAGAACTGTAGTTCTCTAGTTTTTCTCTAGTTTTTCTAGTTTTTCCTAGATACATTACTTCAAATTGACTGGAAAAGGATCTAAGCATTCCCAGCCTATTTCAGATACCAATTCATAAATGTAAGAAGTTAAATTCCCCATCAGTATTGATCAAAGACAAAAATCTCTCCACACTTCTGTCTTAAAAGCTCTAACATAGAGCAACCTCCACTGCTGGTGAACAATTTCTTGGAAACTGTTGCACCTAAAAGAGAGCCTGAATGAAGATACGATGTTTGTATTATGCTTCAAAAACAACAAACTACTTCATCCTGATATTCAGTGAAAAAAATTTTCCAAGATCAACAGAAGCATCTATATTTCACAGCTGGAAAGGGAATTACTGAAGAATAATATGTAATCCATGGCAACATCTGGAGTTTGGACTTCCTAAAATGGAGAGATATTAGTTAAATTATTTCTTATCTTTAAAATATTTCACAGTACTCTGTACATTATATGTAAAAAAATATTTGTAAAACAAAGGACAGAATAAACACCTTCATGCATTTAAAATGTAGTATTTGGTTTTCCTGCAAGCAAAATGCTGAAGACTAAAAAGTTACAACTGAGTGTAAACGTGTGTAAGAACTTCAGGGCTTGGGGACTGAAGAAGGTAGCAATCTAACTTGGCCTTTCAGTATAAAAAAAAATAGATAAAGCAATCTTCTCAGGTGATGAGGTCTTCTGTTACACTGTGAAACAGAGAGTTTGCTTATGATTAAGGAAAACAATTATACTTCCAGGACGAGGACATCACCTTTTAAACACAGTGTCTTAAAAATAAATAATGAAAATTAAGAAACGTATTACACATATTTTCATTGCATTAATTAAATGTTCAACTTCATAGACCAAACATGTATGGCAATGGCTTCTTGCTAGCAGATTTGAGCTGTGGGACATGATACATCAGAAAATACAGAAAATGGAAATTGAAATCCAAAATAAACAGTACAATCCATAAGGATACTAAATTTCATGCTTTTCATTATACATTAACATGATGGGAATAATGTAATTAGGGCCATATTCAGCTAGCCTAAAATCCCTCTAGATTCCTGAGTGAGACACTTCCTATCAGCTGGCTTTAGGCAGCTTTCCTCACTTATAACCTCAAATTAATTTTTTCAGAAATACTTATCTTATTCCACAGTTGAAGTAAAAGCCTTTGGTGGGAGGTAGTCCAGCTAAATATGACCCCATCTTTTCCTAGGAAATAATTTTCTGAAAAATATCGTGCTGTCATTATTCATTAGTAGTCCAGTCCAAATCCTATTGCCATTCATGGTATCCTGATCAATGCTAAACTAACTGGAATTCATAAAATTTATCTATTAATGAAAACAAAGATATGTCTTCAGTTGTAGAAGGCTAACCTGCTTCATCCTCTTCCCCTATATTTGCAAAATCCATGGTTTTGATTACTTTGTTCTTAAAGAAAATACAGCAATTATATCAACCAGCTTATGTCCTTGGGGACAATACTGCTTTTTGCTACATGACTTTGCTAACAAAACCAAGGTTTTCCTTGGAAGCAAATGTTTGGTTTGTTTAATACATAATTTTAGGGCAGGCAAAGACTGCTCTGAACTAATCTTTCTTCCTTCTCTCCTTCTCCCTTTGCCATTTCCTTCAGAGATCTGTCTCTTATCCAAGCAGATTTTTTAATGTTTTCCCAAAAAGCTCTGAGTCTTACTAGAGTTTGTCAGGTAAGTGGCATAGCTCTAAGAGGTGTAGTCTACCATTTTGCCACTTGTGGAAAAAGTCCTTGCAATCACTGAATATGTAAATTGGTGTGGGGGGAAAAAAAAGACAAAGTAGCATAAACACAGCATGTTGGTCCTCAAAAAGAAAACAAAGCAACCAATATAGTTGATTTGGTCCTAACCAAGTTAATGTTTTCATCCAGGAAAGTTTAAAAAGTTGTTTGAACTCCCTTTTGCATTTGCCTTGCATACTTTTGATTCCTGTGCAGATGGTGTTCTGATGAACAGGACATTTGCAATGATTTAAAACCTTTACCTTTTACTTCCAGTTTGCAATCAACTTCTGCCTCTCCAAGTTCATTGACCGCTTGGCAGGTGTAAGTACCTCCATCATAGGGACTGGGTTTGCGGATCTCCAAGGTGCAGACACCTTGGTTGCTGAACATTCGGTACCTTGGGTCATTCATTATAATGACTTTGTTTTTCAGCCAGGTTATTTTGGGCTGTGGTAAAAACAGAAGAAAACACACATGCACAAACCTATGAACTTAAATATTTTATCACTTCTTGTGATGCTCTGTTGAAGTTGAGTAATCCAGAAATGATACCAAAAAAATGAGATAGTGATAGAAAGGAAACTGTAATCCTTAACTCAAACATAAACACAGGCTGCATCATGCATCTGTTTTTAAGCATGATTTTTTCAGTGCAACTCCTGTCACATAATTAAAGTCATACATATAAGCCTGTTATCAATATAAGAGGTGCTTTGTAATGATAGGAAACATCTGAGCAATAACTTTTGACATCCAATTATTCTGTCAATAAGAAAAGCATGTTTTTTCACAGTATTGCAAACAGAACAGTCAGAAACTGTGAAGGTGAAGAGTGAACAGCAAACGTTCTTAAAACACTCTTGAATTCTCATTTTACTAGGTCAGTTCAGTTTTTTGCAACAGCAAAAAGACTACAAAAAGACACAACTCAAAAGAAACTGCAGGATGCGTTGCAAAGAGGGTCTGAGAACCAACACAATCCCCAGAGTATTCCTGCAATGTGCTTTCTTAAAGCATAACTAGCTTTTTATAGAATAATTATGGCTTTATTTTAGTAACAACCTTTACTGATATATTAACTGTATAGCTGTTGCCAGTGCTGGTCCCAGTATAGCCCAGCCTTTTCCTGAGATTCTGCCCTTTCCCTGAGTTATCTGTGGATTTAGTAATGATCATAATGCCTGTAACACAGGTAAGTAGGTCCTTTTTTGTATTTTTTAGAGCCCACAGCACTCTCTTTGCTGTCAGCCTGGCTTGTGGGCGAGACAAATAGTAAAAATGTTACTACAATTTTTATTGTCAGGTTAAACTCTCTCGTGTTTTAACTGAACAGTTGTGAGCTATGTTGTACCTTGGGGTTGCCCCGAACACTGCAGTTCAAAGTAGCATTGTAACCAGCTACAGCAAACGTGTTGACTAGAGGCTGGGTAAACAATGGCCGCTCACTGAAGTCAAAATCGTCGTAAACTGGGTATTTGTAGACTTTACCTATGAAATGAAAGTAAAACATTCACAAAAAGAGTGTTGGCATGTAGCTAAATACCCAAGAATCTTAAATAGCTGCAAAGAGTCTGTTCTGATCTGCGCGGCTCTAGCTACCCGTCTGATTGCACTTGTACGGGAGGCTGGAGGTGAGCCTGCGGGGGGACTATAGCCTTTGGTCATGCTATAGGGTAGATGTCTGGGAGCTCCTCCTTGTCTCCTGAGTAGGTGGTAGACAAAATAATATGCATATATGCCGTGTCTTTGCCTGCGTGCCCTGTGTGTTACAGAACAGGATGGATCCTGACTGATGTACTGCGGGATGCCTGCCTTGGCAAACCATGTTCACTCTGTTGCCAATTACTTTTCACAGTTTGTTCTGATTACGAACTGGCTCTGTATCTGCAAATCCATTTTTCTTTCTCCTTCGTACAGTGCACTGACAATACAGATACCCGAATGGATGTAGTTCCTGTGCAAGGGAAACATGATAGTAAAATCTAGTTTCTCACTGCTGCTTTATCCCTGCTCTGCAATGGAGATTACCACCCATAAATCACCTTCGCCCACGAACTAAGCTGGTGTTTAAAACAGCTGGACAGACTGACATATATTCCTGTGCACAGATATCATTAAATGTCTTTGCTTCACTGAAACCCGGTCCAAGCTCTCGTACTGACTTCAGTGCAGCTTAGGCCTGGCACTTGCTGTCCTGACAAGGGCAAGTAAGCCGTGAGGAAAAGCAATTCCTATAGCCTTCTTTTGTTCATAATCCCATTTCTAAAAGAGAGGTAGTTTTCTTCCTAATAATGGAAGTGGGATCCAGTACCCTGGACCTCCATCCCTTCAGCCTGTCACTGTGGCTTGTACAGATTGTCTGTCCTCTGCATCATGGCAGTCATGTATTCCTTCCTTTCAGACAAATGGAGGTGATCTGGTTTGATTTTCTTCCTTTAAACCACCTGCTTGTAGAGTTTCCCTTCCATAAAGGGGCAGGTAATTTTTTTTATTTCTTTATTTTTTGAAGTTTAAAGTGCCATTTTGAACTGACAGTTTCTGAAATATCAGGATTTCCGACCAGAGAGATTCAGAAAGTGTCCACCTCCACCTGCAGGAGATGAGATGCAGGGGCTGTGTTTATCTGTTGGATCCTGCCCGAAATGTACTCGTGCATTTGCACAGCTGATGACAGGTCTCCACTGGGAGGCAGTGACCCACCGCTTCTAACAGTTGCTTTACTCCTCTTCCAGGTCTTCTCTACTTGGATCTGCCAGTGGTGACATGAGTATGAGGTCCAAGATCATGGAAAATGTAAGAAACATGAGAAAAATGTCCCACTCATGGTAAAAAAAAAAGCAGCTGTGAACTACATGGACAAACCAAGAAGTTGTGGTATGAAATGTCCTAGCTGTTACTTGTACCTGATCTTGGGGCTGGGAATGCATCTGCATGCTTTAGAGATAGAGCCTTTCCCTCTAATCACCTTCCAGACTCTGAACACACCCCTTCCCTTTTGACAAGGAATGGATAATTCGCTAACCGTCCTTGGCAATCAAAGCGCTCTCTTTGGTCATCGTTGCGTCCTCACTGAGGCCGCACATGTTTTCAGCGAAGATCCGGAAGTAGTACTCATTTCCTATGACGAGCTCGTTAATGGTGGCACTGGTGCGGTGGTAGTGCTCGATTACTGTGAACCATTCCTGAAAGGCACACAGAAAGTAAGCTTCCCCATAGCGCCCTGCACCTCTCAGCTATTAACAGTTTGAAAGACTCATCAAGACTGTGGGAGTAAGATTTTTCTTGTAAGGGAATGTTAAACGGTAAATAAATAGTGAAGCTAACAATGATTAATTATCCTGTCTGAAAGGAGTGGTAATGAGAATATCACAGACCTCACCGCTGAGCAGTGGAGGCCGAATGGAAAGTGAACCCTACTGAATTGTTACACTCTCTTAGCTGGGAGGATTTGTTTCAGAAAATCCAATATCACAAGGATTGTATTGTACGAGGCAAGGTAGGCTCCTTCATTCCAGGTCCACAGTGCTGATGGAGAAGGTACTGCTGCAGATAGGAAAACTGCGGGCTGCAGGGAAAAAGCAGTAGCATGTGCTGGTCTCCGGTAATATGTACTCACAAGAGGCCAACGCACTAATCTACCCCCTGTTCCACAGGTTGAGTGTTCACAGGAAATAGAATTTTATGCAGGTGGTCGTCTGATATCTAAAGGCTCAGATGGGGAGGTGGGTTTTAGCACTTTAGTCTTGCAGCGGTAACGGGATGCGTGATTTCTATCCTAGTACACAATACCTAAGTAACAAATGGAGATGAAAGAGGTTAATGCTAAAAATGCAATTAATATAAAGTGCAGCATGACCACAGCAACGGTTTTGCTTTTCTTTACTCTGCCCTACGTAGTTTTCTTGCTTTTCTAAAGATGAACTTGGGCTGAGTTCCCTGTGCCACAGTTTGAATTGATATCTGGTCATCTTTAAGAGGCAAAGTGCCTTTTGGGAAAAGTTTTCTGGAGAAGACCAGCTGCACCAGAATTGCAAAATTCACCACCACAGAGAACATAGGTAAACTATGACCTGAATAATCCATGACACGCTGGACCCTAGACACTGCTGTTGTTGCTTTCTCCTTAACACAGTAATTTAGAAACAGGGGACATCATTGTTCTGGTCACTGTACAGACACAATTTCTTCTTACAGTTGGAAGAGAAAATAAAAATGAAGGACAGGAAGGAAATAGTGGCACAAGGATAATTAATTGATCAGACCATGAAGCAGATCAACATATTAAAGTGGAGGAGTGGGGTGGCAAAAAGATTCCTTTAGGTAAGGCAACTCCCCAAATATTGTCCTAGATTTCCAATGTTTAAATTTGCAGTAAGTGTTAAATGCAAGAATGCAACTGCTGTCTTTTAAGGAAGTGTAAAATTCATGTTAGTTTAATGAAAACAATAAACATCTCTATATTGCACTTTTAATCTGTAAATCTCAAAGCAGTTTATGAATTACGTATGTACCATTTTGCCGTGGGTAGTACGGAGTGGCAATGACTTACACAATGTGACAATACAGATTTGGAAAGAACAACACTACATTTTGATCCTAGTAGCAACCTGCTGACTTCAGAATTAATATTTTTGGGTTTTATTTTCTCTTCTGAGACAAAGGAAAAAAAGCAGAATTATTTCACTCAAACCCACCTGTCCTTCCCTTTTTAGTCCTCCTTTTTGTCATAATCTGAAAACTTTTCCATTTCTAGGCTTTAGATACAGTGAACAGGAAATGTTTAGAATTTTTAGAGATGTCTTGCAGATTTTCTGAACACTGACTAATCAATGCTTTGTCCACCTACATCAATTTAAGCGTGTAAGGCTTTTTATTTTTAAAAGGGAGAACTTAATGAGTACGTCAGCCTTTTAAACATCTCCTTATTACTTACCATACTCTTCTTATCTGCTTTTTGAATGGTGTACCCAGTAATGGCGGCATTGCCATCATCTTTTGGTGGTTTCCATGATAAATTTACATTCTCTCCCCAGACATCCTCAATAGTTACAACCTCTGGAGGGCCTGGGCGATCTGTAATGAAAATATGGCAGCTGATATTTTCTGTTTCTACATACATCTTCCACTTAGTTTGATTTCTCTCTCTCTCTCAGCACACACATGCCAAAAACAATGTTAAAGGAAAGCTGAAGTTGCAAAATAAAACTTTCCAAAGTTAAGACATGTCAGAATTATCAAAAAACTTAACTTGACCACTTTGTGAGCATGGTTTCTAATATGCATATGCTCTTTAAAGGCATAAGTTAAAAGCAGTTGAAGATGTGTTCCTAAAAGACAAAGTTGGACGATCATTATAAAGGCTACTATACCAGTTTTATTATCAGTCTATTATATAAAGAAATAGATTGTTAAAAATGAGAAGTAAATGTGTTTTCTTGTCTGTCTTTCCTACTTTCATGTGCTTTCAACATTTAGGATTTCTTCCACATTACACTTGTGACAAGGCTACTGTGAATTTACTACCATTTCTGGCTATGGATACCACTCAGTGGTAAAAAGCTTGCATCCTGTATAGATATGAATGTGAAAAGCATAACAGTGACAAAAAGAGACCGACATGTTCCAACAAGCACCTGCCATTGTGCAGGGTACTTAGAGAACAGAAAGCTACATCCAAGTAATAGGACATGGAGAGTCATCACTGTTGAGAAAGATGCTTTTGGGATTCCTCTCCTTTCCTACAGCCTTGGAATGGCTGGAGCCTGCTTCTCTGGCGTGCATTTATTTCTGTTTCTCAAAACATACCAACAATCTGAATATCTATCGTAGCTTTGTCCTCCAAGTTCTCTACTTCCACTTTCATGTCATACTCTCCAGAGTGGCTCCTTTCTGCCTTTCGGATGAAGATGATAGTGTCATTTTCAGTGTTGCGGATGTTGATTTGGTTCTTGTCGATTGGAGAACCATTTTTCTGCCATGATACTTTTGCCCTTGGTCTTCCCTGTAAGAAGCCAGGAAAAAAATTTGGATATAATTTTGGGAGAGAAAAGGGTGGGAGAGAAAATGTGTTTATTTCCCATTTTCCCCAAACAGGAAATAAAAAACATCCTGAAAGAAACTGAGAATTCTTTTTAAAATCATACAGCATTTGAGATGCAATCATATTAATTCACCTAAAATTCAGCTTGCTTGCATTTGTTTTTTTTTTTTTTCAGGGGACTGAAAAAATTTTCAAATTCTGGCTAAATCGGACATTTAACTTTCTGTCCAAATTTGACAATTAATTTCCAGTTTTCTAAAAAAAAGGAGAAAAAAACAGAAAATGCAGTAAAATATTTTACCTTCTGGAAGTGCCTACATTCTCTACACTGCCAGTGAAAGAGGAAGACAGTGAACTAAGCATCCAGGGATCCCAAACTCCCTTCTTTCATTGCAAATGTAGTTGAAATAGCTGTTAGGTAGGCTGGATTGTCATTTTTTGTGGTGAGATGTGTAAATTTTTGGCATGGTAGTGCCCAGTTTAGGTACTTAAATCAGATTAAATTCCACCTGCTTTACCATGGGGTTTGCCTTCCAGAGGCAAACAATTTACAAGTGCTACCCCAAAAGGGGTAATCTCACACCTTTTTGAATGCCTTTTCTTAGAGAATAAACATAGAATATTTCTTTAATTTCTCAAGAGCAGTGTATCTTGCAGTGTATTGCTGCTCAAGCTTATATTAGACTTTTAACAGCTTTGTAGAAGCCAGATTATGCCCGCCCAGTATTTTTAGATGTGTAGAGATTAAATAGAAATTAATTCTGCCATAATTATTGTATTCAGAGGAACAAGAACCCTGCAGTCAGAGGCAGTCACTGTCATAAAAGGTATGGGATTTAAGGTTAACAGGGTGCTGTGGGAAAATGTCTATATGCTTGGAAACTGTCATATTACAGCTGTGACCTCAAAGATTTAAAAGCTGCCATTTCTATAGGAGACAGTGAAACT
>NW_010538155.1:35984-72761 GCF_000687285.1 Phaethon lepturus | reverse complement strand
CTGCCCGCTCTTCCCCTCACTTTTCCTCTCATAAGACAAGAAAATGAATAAATGCTACAGTCACACCCTTGATATCATAGCTAACTACTGCCAGTGTAACCATTTTCCATTGTGCTAGCGATTATGTCACATGCAATGTCTACTGTGAGGATTTATAAGTGTCCTTTGAATGATAAATGACAAACCAGCCTGCCTAAGCCAGTTATCACATTTATTAATTGGCTTAACATAATTTCTTTGAGACGTCAAAGCAAAAGCTTTCAAGCACCTATATACTTCAGTGTGCTTCCACATCTGTGTAAGTTAACTCACTGTCCTACCAAAGTTATATAGAAATAAGTTAAAAAGCAGCAGTGTAAGAAAAATAGAGTATTTCCTGTCAGTTATTTTAGTTCTTACTTGGAAAGGAATAACGAGATTCACAGTTTCTCCAACTCTTCGAGTGTAGGTTTGTTTTAAGTGTCTTGGTAGACGAATCTTTGGAGGTTCTGAAAAAAGCCAAAAGCTTGTGTTTGACATTTATCTTCTTTTCTAACTGAGGCAGCACTGGTGGGCATCAGCATAAATAGGAGACCGCGTGGTCTACAATTCCCAGAAGTGACTAATGAGCGAGGTATCTTAAATTTCTTGGTCCCACAATGTTACATTCAATACACCATAGGTTTTTGTAACACCAAATGCTATGGTGGTAGGAGTAGGCAAGAAACTTAGTGCAACTTAAAAAAGCAACATCGAGTTCAAGTTCCGCGGAAAAAAAACCTTGAAAGCCTAAGCAATAAAGGCTCAGAAATGAAACAAATAAAAAGAATTACAGATTTTTTTAACTAAAGATGGTTTCGTGATTTCTAGCCACTGCACAATGGCTTTGTAAGGCCATATCATCAGTTTCCAACAACAAGTAAGTATTAGTCTTAAAAAAACAGAACGAAGTATGGAAGCAGGATGTGTTTGTGGGTGAGCGTAGGCAGGAGGATCTTACCTATCACTTCCTTGACTAAAATAGGCTGTGGGTGGTACCTGGGCTCACTTTCACCAGCCGCATTCACAGCTTTTACTCTCACAAGGATTTTCGAGCCAGTTGGCAGGCCATTGATAGTAAACTTTGTTTTGTCTGTCAGCTCCGGGTTAGCCACGATCCATTCATCAGCTAGTTCAGGGGAAAGAGGAGGAGAGGACGAATCGAAAGAATAGGGAATTATAAATACATCCACTGCATGTATAAGGAAAATTACAGAACAGTAATAGATTCATTACATTCTAATGAATAACTCTATTTTCTTTTACTAATTATGCTATAACGTGATATTGCTTCACTTTCACATGTAGGAAAAATGTTTCAAACCTTAAAGGGTTTCCGCTGATTGTATATTTATATTTAGAAAAATAAATATTTTTAGAATGTGTCTATCATTTAATTGTACCAGATAGAAAACAGATTAGTTTTTAAATTCAGCTGATAGAAAACAAGGGGGATATAGAGTATATTTCCAAAAGCACTCATCATTACTTTAACACCTTCCTGGGAGAGAAATTGGTTTTACAATTAATTTCAGTAATACCACAATTAGACCAGTACTGAGTACCCTTGAAACTACCACTGAGAGTGTAGGGATGAGAGAAACACAGAATGTTTACAAATTGCAATGAAATACCATCTCTCCTTGTGCCTTTAAAAAAGAAAGGCTGTGTCAGAATTATTCACATAATTACAGCATTCTCAGATTTTTTATCCTACCCCTAGGTGGTCGCATGTAGTCCATAGAGTGATCATAACACTACAGTCTTTCAGAAAAGCTTCAATTACAAACAATACTTTCTTTTCCACCTTGTCCTTCAAACATAGATTGCTTTAACAGTGCTAGCACCTTGACATTTGGGGTCAGATTTATGCAGTAGCAAATCAGTGTCAGTACCTTCCACATCATATAAAGATAGCATTAAAATACTGGCACAGAAGACAAAGAGAACTGTTATAAACTAGAGAGCCCTACAGACTTAGCATGCAATACTGTGGTACATTTTCATGACTGTGTGTCTTACTTTTAGGAATTAAGTTGTCCTTCAAGCTGCTTCTTTCAGCTTCTAGCAGAAGAGGATTGCAATCAATGACTGTCTCCCAAGCACCTCCCCTTCCCCTTCTACATTTACTACATGTACTGTAGACTGTTGCCCCTGAAATTCACTCCCAGAAATTTATCTTTACTTTTATGAAGAGAGTTTTTCTTTCATTAAAGAAGATTTATATCCTTTGTTGAATACTGTACCTTCCAGGTTAAAAGGTGGCTCCACCAATTCCTCAGACAGATCTGCCGATATACCTTGTGAGAATCCATCTTTAAAATTAATCAGAGACACCCACTTTCACACAGATGGAGCATTTTGTCAGTGGTTAGCAATTCCCGTTAGTAAGTATGCAAAGATAGATGCTGGGCTTTAAAGATTTAGAGGACCCATATTAGGGAGACTGCAGGGAGGAAAGAGATGGGAAGAGGGCATCTAGATCAAAGAACAGTTATGCATGTTGCTCACAGGAAAGCTAAAGGATAAAGGAAGAGGAGAAGATAAGGGTTTTTTTCTTTGGGCCTGATCACAGCCCTGGGAAGATGAAAAGAGACAAAAGGAACATTTGGGAGAGAGAAATGAAACAAAATGATGATGGGAGAAAGTGCAGGTGGAGAAGAAAACACATCATAGAAGAGAGCAGAAATTCAGAGAAGAATTCTGAGTAAGAGAGACAGAAAAAGAGAAGTCTTGGAAAAAAACTTGGGGAAACAGATGAAGAGAATACGTTTAGCTAAAGGCAACATAGAAATAAAAGTAAAGAAGGCCAGACCCATAGATGATGACACATAGGATGAAACCCCTAAGGCTTTATTTCCTGGACAAAGCTATGACTGCCCTTTATTTCCTGGAATCCTGGACTCAGCTATTTTCAGGATATAAAAATACTATTCTGGAACCTGTGCATGGTCCTGGATGGGTACACTGGCAAAGACCTCAGCCAACAGAGACTTTCCAAAGTGATTATTTACTATCTATGAAAACAGATCACCTGCAGGTCTGATGGCCCTTTAAAGGCAGATAAACATAGTGTACTAGGGAAAACAAGGGCCAAGCTCATCAGACTACTCTTAAAATGTCAAACAAGAATGAGTTGGCAGCATGTATTACTAGGAATTGACTTCTTCAGTGTCAACAAGATTTGGTCTACTCTATATCATCACAGCAAGACGTTCAAGTTGGATGTTGTAAACTAGCCCTGGAAGGGGAGTTCTATATTCACGTTATTCACACCTATGCAACGCCTGATCCAGATACTCATGACGAGACTCCAGTTCAATAACATACTCAGTGAGCTGTCAAAGGTGCTACTATAGTTAAAGAAATCCAAGAGTCCACCATGTTTACCAAGTTATGGGGTTCAGTCTAAAGGCAAATACCAATTTTTGTGAAGCCAACCCAATGCTCATGGAACATGATTCTTTTAAATTATAATTTTGTATATATTTTTCTTCCTATTTCCAGGTTGTGATTTCTCCTAGTGATTGCTATGATAAGGAAGTCTCAAAAAAGCCCTCTTTAGAACTACTTCAGTGACAATGATGAAAGAATGGAGAAGGTAAAGACAAATGAGTTTACAAACAGATAACTGAAAGAAAAGAACACCAGAATGAATATAGACAGTCATAAAAAGTACCTTGAAATTAAAGAGTTATTAAACAGTATAGAAGAAATTAGTTTGAGGCAGAACAGCACTGAAAGGACTGAGAAAAGAGGGACTGAGGTGTTGCAAGAAAGATAAAAAGGACTGAACATAGAGAAAAAGTTGTATATTCCAATAACATGTCTTTTTTAATTGGCATTTTCTACTAAGCTTACTTCTTCCTAATCATTTTTGTAACATATATACATAAATAATGTCAATTGTGTATATATAGATGTATATGCATATATAGGAGGCATATATAGATATACATAAACACTCAGAAAACTATGTAAAATACATTGTACCTATTGTATTTTAACTGAGGTGGGTAACAATAAAATGACAGAGTTGACTGCCATTTTGTTGTATCTTCATATGTTTTAAACCTATCTGAAAAAAAAAAAAGTAAAAAATTTGTTCCATTCAACAGGTATACAATGATCTTCTGTCTAATAGTCCTTAAAAGATAGATTTGGCAAATGCCTCTAAACACCACAATTTGAATTAGTGTATATATATTTCTTCTCCTCTCGTCACCTAATTTGGAAATCATATACTGTAAGGTCAAGGGTTTTATGACCATGACATATTACAAACACTTTTAACTTTTCCCCCACCGTCCTACCAAGAGCATAATATACAGCATATAGTGAAGTCCTCACATTGACAGTCGCTGTTACACTCCCGTACATCTTGCCTGTGCAATGGAAACATTATAGGAATGCTGCATCTTGATGTAAGACTGCATTGCATGCTTACTCGTTCTGAGCTGTTCCCGCAGCTCCCTCCCAATATACAAGGAAAACCCTTCCTACCATTCCAGCTGTGTCTGCCTTCAGGTAATCTTCTCCAGACCTCTGAGCTTCTTGCAGTCTGTTCCTGCTCCTTACAGATATTCAGCTCAATACTACAAGATGCTGAGTGCTCCTGAGAAAAGCCAGTGGTTCTTCTTTGCTCCCTCTCCCACTCGCCTGAGTGAGAGCTGAGGACACTCTGCTCCTGTGGTATCTGACCACTTTTGTGAACTACTGTTTTCCTGGATTGTCTGAATCTGAAACATGTGACAGTGTGAATGACAAGTTCTGTCCTCTACCTCTTGTCTCCAGGCTGTGGACTGCATTCATGAACAGCTTCATTGAAATAAATGCCTTTATGAAATAAGGTGTCCAACTCATAGCTTGATTTATAGCACAGTTAAGAGCAGCAGCTAGTGGAGCTGAAAATAACTATGTCCCATTCATCCAAACACACAACATTGCAGGAGTCCCACTGATTGGCGTTTGCCCACAGAGGCTGGGTATTGCACGTATCCCTCCAGTCGATTTGATACTTACCTAGGAGTTGGTGAATTTTACTTTTTGAAAAGAGACTTCATTTGATGCCAGTTTGGAAAAAAAATCTGCTGAAAAATACTAAGTTTCTGCTGCTTGATTACCAAAAGCTATTAGTTGTAAAATATACATTATGTTTCCCTATTCCTTGTTATTTTACTCATAAGTTTATTCAGTCTCTTACATCTTTATCTGTCTCCTTCAGTTCTGTATAGATTTATGTCTTAGATGGACATAGTTAAAGATCCTGTATCTAACTACACTGAAATGTTGGAGAAATTCAATATCCAGACATGAACTTTGCAAGCGTAGATAACTCTACATCCAGCCATTGAGGACGTTGTCTGTCCTCAGTATTGGGAACTGGCATTTGAAGTAGCCAGTTAGTTATATATCAAGGTAGGGATTGCCACACTGAGAACCTCCTGTACCTAAAGCCCAGCCAAGCTGCTCATATTTTGGACTACACTTACAGCCATTCATTATTTCCTATTCATTCATCTGTCCACTCTTCACTGCATCGACTCTTCATTTAGCTCAAGAGAGAGGATAGGGATTAACACGGTACTTGGTACACTACAACAGATTATATGGCTTTCGATTTGGATTTCAGATCAAATGTAAGATGGGCTGAACTACAACTGATGGGCAGGATCTGGAATACAAACCAAAGGAAGCCTGAACAGAAGTCTGCTGCTTGAGGATTTCTGACTGATTACCTACAGTAATCTACCTTAAAGACTACCTGACACCCGTGGAGAAAAAATGGAGAAAGTGTCACCTACTATGAGTAACATACCACAGTCGTCGTCACTTACTTCCTTCAAAGCAGTACTCTACAACATAGCCGTCTAACCCTGCTGCTCCGATGTGGTCTGGTGGCCTCCATTTCATTGTAACTGAGGTATCGGTCACTCCATCCACTGCCAGGAGAGTAGGTGGACTGGTAACAGCTGAAGCAAGCAGGCAGCAGGGAGAAGGCAGAAAACTGTGTTACAATTAAAGGTTTAAATTTATGATGCGTATTCCTCTAATTTAGCATCATCAAACTAGGCTAACTCCTGCCTACCAGGCATTTCCAATCATTCCTGGCATGTCTTTCCCAATTAGGACCAAACTAGGAGAAGTAGGTACCTCATCCTATACCTGCTCACAGCCTAACCCAGAGTTGAACTCCTCCTGCTGAGGGGTGAGAAGGACAAAGATTGGTGGAAGGTAGAGCAGAGAAGTTGTGTGTAGCGTATTCTCCAACAGCAGGTATTTTCTGGCGAGAGGAGAGCATGCTGTAGCAGTAACAGCCACCACCTCCCTCCTCCTCTGCATCGGGGGGTGCCGCTGAGCAAGGTGGGAACCTTTCCTGGCTGGCAGAACAGGACACCTATCTTTTACAGGGACTTGTGTTTGTCACAACAGTTTGAAAATCTGTTTCTTTATATGAAAAGGCCACCAAATTAATCTGTCACTAGGTGAATGACAAGGCCCACTAGCTGTCACATTAATATAAAGCAATAAGGTGACATGTAGAATAGTATAAAATATGACGTAGCCTAATTCGGATTGTGTGCAAAAGGATATTGAAAATATGTGATCCCTTTCTGGGAAAAGAGCCCCTACTTCAGCTAATGGGGATCCATGAGGCAGAGCGTGAAATTAGGGACTATCCAAATGTATCTTATCATATGATTTATTGCAATATTGGGCAAATTCACTTAATTTTTGCATGGATTTCTACTTTATGATACATCGTATACCTATGATTTTTTTTAAATGGAAATGTATGGATTATTTGTGAATACTTGTACATTTTTAAATGGCAAGCTACTATCTAACAGCAAAGCATACGTAGTCAAACATGAAGGAACATCTCATTTTCATAGAGTGCAGCCTGCAAATAGTGATCTTTACACTTCTGGTCACTTTTCCTAACCATTTTTGGCCAAAAGCCGGTGCCTGACTGAACTTACAGCAGGACAAAGACACACAAAATCCATCATCTTTATCAATTCCTTAAATTTCCAGTTTGACTGGCAATAGTTTGTCTCGACTCAGGAGGTACCTATGATACACAAAAATGTGGAACTATTAGTTTTTGTCCTTAAACATCTTGACCATAATATTGACCATATCAGACTCACCTATAGCATGTCACTTTTTTATTGCAGTGCACCATTTTTCTGTCTATACATCCTTCTTTCTTGTTTATAATAGACTATAAATCCTTCAAGGATAGACATATAGTTTATGGAACACCTAATAAAGACAGGTCCTGAGCAACACAAGTGCATCAAGAACTACAGTTATATAATTAGATAACTGTAATAATGTATTAATGATAATTTTCTAAATGTATACCTATCTCTATGCTCTTGACTACTTACCTAAAGGAACAAAGGACTTCGAGGGCATACTTGGTTTGGAAATGCCTATTGCATTAACAGCAAATACACGGACCTCATAAGCAACACCTTCAATCATCTTCTTTGGCTCAAAAGTTGTTTCCTTACACAGTTCAAAATTCAACCTCATCCACCTGGAGCTTTGTTTCTTTTTCCTTTCAATGAAATATCCTATTGACCAAACAAAATTTTATTATAGTAAGTTGTGACATAAAGCTCAATAGTGACAGGTCTATATTTTGACTGCCCAATGACATTTTTGCTGGATACACCTCAATATCCTCTTCTAGCCTCAGAGTGGCTTAGGCGTTATTGTTAATTTTTTTCCCATTGCAAGCTATCTGATAATCACCAGTTTGGCTTTCACGACCATGTATGAGCTTTTTTGGACATCACTTACAACACCCCTGTCTTTAGTTCAGAGTGAAAAGGGCCTGAGTCTGCTGGCCTCTGGGACTCTTGGACTTTCCTCTTGGTTCAGTGTATTTGAAGATATTCCAATTTGCTCAGTAAATTATTTCTGAAATTCCTGCTAGCCTTCAAACAGGCTAACTGTTCAAAGTTTAGTATTATAAGAGGACGTCTTTCAAATAGGGGGATTGATAATGTGGTGACATACAAAATGATAGATCTCAAAACATTAGAAAAACAGGTATCCAATAAAGTCGAAGATTGGATAGAGCATTCTTGCAACTAGATACTTAAAGTGCAGCTCTCCAGGGCCTGAGCTAAACTCTGGCATCCATTATTTGGGGTTTGTTGCTTTTACCTATATTAGAGCATCACCACAAAAAAAAAAGTATGTACCTAAGATGGGTGATCCACCATCATTTGCCGGAGGTTCCCAGGTCATAACACACCAGTCTTCACCCACCTCAGTCACATTTGGTGCCTGAGGAGGATCAGGGACATCTGTTGTAAACAGAGTAAATATTATTATTAAAAAAAAAAATCTTTCTTCTGTTTGCACAGGTTGAAATAAAAAATGTAAAATAAGAGAAAGATCTGGATAGTTTTTGAAGTGCAACAGGAGTTCCTGATGAGGAGAGAAAGAAGGTCTTTGTGGATCCTGCCAGGTGGTTAGGAAGGGATAAATGCCAAGATCTTCAGCACAGTTAAGACATATCAGAGGCACTTAAGGGCATGTGGCATGTGTTAAGACAGGGCCCACAGCCACATGAAGAATGGAGAATGGAGAGTGTTAAGGGCAGCTTGAGGTAACTGCACAAGTTTGGCCCCTGCAGCATGAGGTGGCAGGAGGGTGATAATTAACTCCTCCTTAAATCCCATGCTAAGCTCCTGTGTCCTTCAGTAACACTGGGCCTTAGTATCCTTGCACCTCAATTCTACATCTGAAAATGGGGACAAACAGGGAAATGGAAGTTTTCTGAGAACCTACAACAGTTTGGTAGCTAGAGAGGACAACATCTACAGAAGAGACCCTTCAGATAGAGGAAGAAGAATTTGTGTCTTGTTGGGATGCAGAAAAGTAAGGTTCTTCAAGGATCATTTACTGAAAAGGGCTGTGGTAAAAGACATGGCTCATGTGCACTGTTCCACGTGACTTACCAACCACTTTAATGTTGATTAGAGCTGTGTCCTCTCCAGCCTCATTCTTTAACGTTATTCTGAAAGGACCTGAATCATCTCTCTCAGCTGTATCAATAACCAGACAGCTGCTGTCTGGGTATGTTTCTGCCCGTATTCTTCCACTGTCTGTGATACACTAGGAATCAAAGTAAGCGGAGAGAAAAGTAATATTTTCTGGATTTGAGAACCAAAAGGCTCAAAAATAAAAATCCAAATGCAGTACAGAACACTTCAGCAAAAATACTAAAAAAACCATAAGAAAAACACACTAAAGGTCAGAATTTCAGTCACCTAAGGATCAAAAAAAAAAGTCAAAATAACTGAGGGACAAAGAAATAACTTTAAAATATGGTCACTGTTTAGTACTCAGTTCAGCCATTGCATCTCAAAGGAAGAGGCACCAGGCTTACTTGTCCTGTGAGCAAGAACATGCTTTTGTCAACACCACCTGTCATTAATTTGATGGAAAGAGAGTAGTGGATTCTCTCAAAAGTCAGATCAAAATGTAATTCATTCAGTTTAAAGGTCAGAGTGATTGTAATTGTCAGTAGTTTCCCCTCAGATTTAAAATGCTGGCACACATTTTGGAGTAAGAGCTCTCTTAGAATAATTCCCTATTTGGACAAGTCCACAAGTGGTGATACTACAATTAATATTTGAAAAATAATAGTCAGAGATTTGACCAAATAAGTCTGACAAATCCAGTAATAATAACATGTTCCAGCTTCCACATAGCACAATGGAAATTTAAATGTGAAAAGTGATTTTTTGATATTACACAGCCCAGGATCGGTCTGTGCAGTTTTTCATTAAGATGCCAGATGCAAGACACCAATTGCTCAGCCTATTGTTTCATTTGAGACTTGACACTCCTTCAGAATTTATCATTCATTTTCCAGAACCAGACCACACCATGGCTTTCTGTTAAAGCCTGGCAGACGTTCTGGGCAGTATGTATAGAAGAAGTAGCCATTTGGTAGATTTTCAGTAGTTTTCTTCTGCATCTCATATGTCCTTCTCCTTTACCATTTATTTATAGCAAAACTACTTTTTTCTTCATTAATTTCAGCCTTTCCTCAAAAAGACCCAAAAGATACTAAATAATATTTATCCATTTTACCCTTCATTTTTCAGTGAGGCTAGTTTTTTAGATAAAATGCATCTCCTCCTCATTTTCTGCCATTAAAATCAGTGTCTTCACAAGGCTAGAGGTTATTTTTTTAAGGAAAAGGCCACTTGTTACGCTAAAGGAATACGTATAATGACAATGTACCTTGTCCCCTTTACTCCACACGACTTTTGGAGTTGGCTCGCCAGTGATGGGGATCTCAAGTCGTAGTTTGCTTCCTGCCACTACTGTCACAGTGTTATCTTCCCCAAGACCATCCAGATGGAGTTTAGGAGGATCTGAAAAAAGAGAGATTGTCCAAATTTGCTATGTGGCTACCACTCTGAGAGTTCAGTGACCTGGCATAGGTCTGCAACGCAGAGAAACATGCTCTATGTTTTGTATTTTCCTAGTATTTTTAGTCAACTGATTTTTTGTTCAGAAGAAAGTTTGTAAAGAAAATTTCTTTTTAAGAAAATAGTTGTGTGAGGAAAAATAAATCATGGCACCATAGAAATTTTGGAATAGTAGGACCATAAAAAAACCCCCAAATTACTGTCTTCCTGAAGCAGAATTAGGTATATTTAGGTAACTTCTCAGAGAGATTTCCTCTAAATGGCTCTTGAGAATTTCCATTGCAGGCTTTCTACACCTTTTACCATGCTTCAGATATCATTGGTTTTAGCGTTTAAAAGTTTTCTTAACCCAAATCCTTTTTCTGAAAATGGTCACTTTTATTGTACCCCATCGGTATGGAGAACAACGAATATCCTCTTACAACTTTCTTTAATGTATTGGAAGTTATATCAGTGGGCATGTCCCTCTACTACCCTTTCCGTCTTCATTCTCCCTAAACCTTGCCAATATTTTTTTCTAACAGATATCCCACTTCTTTCAGTGGGATATGTTCATTACAGAACATATTGTCTAAAACTTTGATCTTTTATCTTGCGCTTCTTTTGACTTCCAAGTTGATGGTTGCAGTTAAAAGCCAGTGAGGTGTTGTTTGAAGAGTCAATGCCTTGTGTTATTTTTGTTTGAAGAACTGGGATCATTAAAAAGCCTTCTGTTTTGCTGAGTGAATAGAAGCTGTCCAGAAATATTTTGCTCTCTAGATATCATTTAAGTTATTTAGAGAATAGGTAAATATGTAGCTATTCTACTAATATTTTACCAAATTAAATCACATTTTGCAATGTCAGCAAGCCAATTTTTCAAAGATGACAGCACTGTATATCTGAAAAGAGGATAAAAACAGGTGTTTTACATGAACTCTTAATAGTGGTTTGGGTTTAGGAATTCAACATCAAGAAGCCTTCCCCAGGAGCTCCCCCAGGCTTGTAAATTATGAGCAGATCCTGAGCACAGGCAAAGCGCTCTCTGACTAGCTCACTTGCACTTTGCCAAAGCAGCACGTCTGTTTTCTCTGGTAGATGCCTGCTCAGAGGAAACAAACTGATTGTAACCAAGGATATTTCACACTACTTTTAATTTCCAAAGGTCAGAGAAAGAGATGTTATACATGTATACACACACACACACACACACACTTACCCACAACATGAACTTTGCATGGAATATTAATATTATAGGCATCTGGTACAAACATGTATTCACCCTCATCATCAACAGCAGCACTTGCTATAACAAATCTGTGGATTCTGTAAAAAATTGAAAAAGGTATCAATGTAAATTATTTTTGAAGACTGCTTGAAGCTATAAGGAAAAATCTGTGAAAAGTTTAGGAGATCTGTGCAAGTGTGTATTAACTAAAAATTCTTTGGTGGTGGCTTAGTGTTATTTTAGCTGATTAAATATGGTATGATTTGTACAAAATATTATTGAGGCAACCACCAAATAATGTAACCAATATTTTTTATTTGAACACAGAAGTAGAAAAATACAGCTCTTTGACAGAGGGATTCTGTGCTGCTGCCATTAGATTGCAATTTGGTTGTTCAAGAAGAAATCTTTAGGTGATCCTATTGTGGGAATATTCTGACTTTTGTTAGACCATCTTTGTGACAGCATCCAATATACTATTTGTTTGCCAGAATAAAGAAATGAGTGAGCAAAGCATATGCTGCTTTTACTACCTAACTGCATCTTCCAGTACAATGATATTTTTGCTCTCCTATCACCTGCTGTGGCCAAGCTTTTTTCAGGGTAGGACTCACCTCTGTGCCCTTCTTCTTTCCCTCACCTCACCCTATGGGCCTACATGAGTATGGGGAACTCCTTCACCTTCCAAGGGATCATTGCACAGCTGGCACTTACGCCTTACTGTGACTTAGTGGGTGTTATGGAGTCAATGCAAACGTTTCATAGCCTGTTTAGGAGCATCTTCACAAGGGCTGTTCTTAGCTGTATGAACGGTCTGCTAAGCTAAAGTGAAGGGGATGTAGTTAAAGGTAGGACTCATTTCTGGTTTTTGTTTTTTTTTTTTTTTAAACTGACAAACTTTTCATGAAAAAGGGTGGATTATAAGTGCCAAGGGACCCGATATCTCCACATGCTTTACATGGGCAGAGATACATGGTCTAAGTTGGCACAAACAGAAGCTATCAGAAAAACGGACATGTAAAAGCTATATATTTTTAATAATGTCTAACAATTATTTTACTTTACTACTTAATATCCCATACTAGCAGCAACAGCAATATCAAGAATAATTAATAGCTTGGACTTAAATGGATCAAGGATTTTATTGTTGTCCTCCACAGATGAAAGATGCAAGATGAAAGTGGGCAAGGAGACATGGATTTTGTGATGGTAAAAATAAATATGTTTGAGGGACAGAGGTTAGGCTTGATTACCAGATAATTTTCAGTGAAGTAACCGACATATTGGCACATCTCTACAGTGTGGTTCCATCAAAAGTCAAGTCAGTACACAACAGGCTTACCTTCCTTTGTGATAAAGCTTTACACGGTCACTAGCTTCGACCACTTGCCCATTTTTGTACCATTTCCCTTCCACGTTCTCAGATATCTCACACTTCAGGTGGATTTCCTGTCCAAGCCTCACAGTCTGGTCTTCTAATGCAAGTGATATCTTCAGTGGTCTCACTTAGGAAAAGAGAAAGAGAGATATTAATGCTAATATCAAACAGTAACTAATGATTCTGTCATGGAGCTGCTATTAGCCACCACAATGGTCTTCAAATCAGAAAAATGTCTTCAATAATAAAGTTCTCAAGTCAAAATACCAGTAATATGCATATGTAAGCTACATTAATTACCCTCTTTTCATGTAGTCTGATGCCTTAGAAAGGGTGATCCAAAATACCCATGCCCTGAGTGGGGAAGCTCCATGGATATTGCCAGTAGAAGAACTAAGCCTAGGAGCATAATTTGAATGCTGTCCCCTCTCTGGTATTTAGGTGCTGGAGATAGGGTGTTTCTATCCCTCAGAGTCCAGTAAGAAGCTTTCAAGAAGTGGAAGACCCATGTCCCCAGACCTATGCACCAGAAGGTGCGCTGTGACCTAACAGTGATCTAACTGCTCTCATAGCTCTCCCAGCTGGTCCAAGATAATTTGGAGTCTTAACAAAGTACTTCATCGCAAGTGGGGACTGTAGTTCTCAACCTGTTTTGTCAGGCAGGTAGCAAAGGCTGACTGGCCAGTAAGCTTAACTTCCTACACTACTTGTTCTCATGCTTGCTAAACTGCCTTTACTCACCCTACGAATACCGATAGATATTGCTAGCTTTTGTAAAACTGGAGTCTAAGAACTGGTGCCCCAGTCTGCTTCCACTTTCTGGAAGATTAGATGCTGTAGACCAGAGTCCAGGCTGAACACACAGGAGCATCTGTATGCAGTAAATATCCTTGACTATAATCTGATATAGGAAACAAAGAGCGATGGGAAAGGCAGCATTTTATAGAAAGACAGTTGGAAAATCCTCAGAAGAAGTTGCATGAAAAGAAAGATGACAGAGCCCAATAGCCATGGAGAATAATTTCCAACTTGATAATAGAACAGCATGAATTGGTTGTGCTTAAGATGCCAATTTGTACAAAATAGTCAAAAGCAGTGTAAGTATTACAAACCAATGTATGTTTATGTGTAAATATATCATGTAACTCATCCATTAACGTGTAAGGATATTTTTGCTGTTGCTACATTTTTGAATAAGGTTTTCTTGAGGTTTTCTTAACAATTTTCAGGTTTACTGGTATAGAAAATGTTATCACTTTAGAGGATGGGCACATACACTTTGCTAAAACCCACAGACATTTGGGTTTTTCAGTGAAAATAAAGAGATATTGCATAAACAATACTGAGGGAGCTACATGGTCCTGTGTTTGCGCTTGTGAGTTCAGATCAAGTGACTCTGATGCCTCCAACAGTATGCCTAGTTATAGAACTGCTTATTTTTTCCAACATACTTTTTTCCTGATTTTGGCTAAAATGCCTTGGTTTGGCTTTCCTGTGAAAACCTGAAAGGATTAAAGAAAAGCAGATACTTCCCTTGAAAATTTCACTTCATTGACATATTATATATTTGGATGGATAGTTTTGTTTTCCATCTTAAGGGAGAGGCAGAAAGTTTTCCAGCAGGACTAGTTCATTGCCTATTACTGCAAACGTTGTCTAAAGAAAAGTCACTGTTCTGGAAATTTGCGGCAAGGAAATTGGTATGGAAGATAAGTCTCCCTTTAAACATCCAGGAAAAGCCAAGCAAATTATTTATTTCTGTAAACTAGTAAACTGTGACATACAAATTCGAGAGCAAGATGTATTATACTTACAATCAACCGAAAGTTTAGCTTCTGATTGGCCTCCAGTTGTCATTACTGAATAAGTTGCATTGTCATTTTTTGCAGCTTCCTCTATGATCAAAGTGTGTTTTTTACCTTCAACCTTGATTCGATACCGAGATTTAGGGTCATTGGGAAGTTCTACACCATTTTTAAACCTAATGAAAAACAAAGAATGATTATTTTTCAATAGAAGTCCTATGCAAATAAGACTCCCATACACTGAAACTTCCAGAGAAGATTTTATAAGACTTAAGGCACAAGGAAAAGTTAAACAAACTTACCCATGAATGTGTAAGGATATTTTTGCTGTTGATACATTTTTAAATAATGTTTTCTTGAGATTTTCTTAACAATTTTCAGGTTTACTGATATAGAAAAAGCTGTACACATTTTTGCCCACAATTAAAATATTCTGGGTTTTATTCTCAAGGAAGACAGTATCTGTTCAAAGTGTGGCTTACCATTTCACATTTGCATCATCCTCAGACACTTCACAGCTCAGTTCTACTCGTTCACCAACATAGGTATTGGTATCCTCCAGGCCTTTAGTCACCAAAATTGGAGGATCTTTCGAAAGAGAAAATTACAGATTTATAATCTCAGAGAGAAAACTAAGTGAAAGAAATTTTAAAGATCATGTTATAGAAGACAATACAACTTTAAAATTCTAATAGCATATAATTATAGAATAATTTAGGTTGGGAAAGACCTTTAAGATCATTGAGTCCAACCATAAACTTAACACTGCCAAGTCCACCACTAAACCATGTCCCTAAGTGCCACATCTACATGTCTTTTAAATATTGGTCTTGGTGCAGCTTTTTCTGCCTTAAATCAGAAAAGCAGTTGCTCATTAAGATGCTAGTAGAAAATCTGCTAAATGAAAAACATAACATTTTTTCCAATTAATACCTGCCTTGCATCCCTTTTTATTGACAGTTTGTCCAGGCAGGTCAATATGAGAAGCTGACATTCCCCTCTTCCCTCCCACAGATCTCTCTCATAAAGCTGCATTTTCATTAGGTCCTATAACCTGTTATGCACAATAAGATGACCTGGTGACATTATGTGGTGCCCTTATTGGTTTAACCCATTTTTCCTGCTGTCAAAACTCAAGTTTATTTAATAGCAAGAGATTGTACAACAGTTATCCTATGATATTTATAGGGACAAGAGGCTCCATTATTTTAAATAGCTTTCTGAAATATTTGATTTTTTTTTCTCATTGTAAGTTTTGTTTTTCTGTTTGTTGTCTTGTGCATATGTGAGTGAAGCCGTGAATATTATCAGTAAGACTATCAGCACTCTGTGAGCAAAAAGGCTGAAGAAATGGCCACCCATTCATAGCTCTTGATAGAGTCTTCCCTTAAATCTGCAGATGGAAGGAAAAGTAACTGCCACAAAGCCTGATCTGAGAGTACTTGAAACAGATCGGTTGGACCAAGAGTATCAGGGTCATCAGGTACCTAAGTGTGGTGTTAGGGAAACCCCACGCTATGACAAACGAGTCTCCAAAATGACTTTATAACTATGAAGGGGACCAAAGTTCCCAGTGCACACTATGAAATCAACCATATCCCCATTTCAGGGTTTTCACTGAATTACTAAGTACAGGATGAAGAAAAAAATGCCCAGGGATCACAGAAGTACAGAGTCATCCTAAGGGCTGCCAGTATAAATACGAGAATATACTGAAACAGATCCTCCCTGTTAATTTCTGTGGCAGTCAAAGAAGCCACACCAATTTACAGCAGGTGAAACAGGAGCAAGCTGATGAAGTTACCTCTCACAAACAGTTCTGTGGAGCATTTCTCATCACCAGCTGTTACGTAGTAACGAGCATCGTCTGTCATCGTACAATTATTGATGAATAAAATTCGCTGGTTACCTTTGTGCTCAAAAATATATCTGTTTGAACAGGAATACAGTGAAGATACATCAGTAAAACCCCTTTTGTTTTATGTAGAAGATGCTTTAGGGATTATTAGAGGTTAAAATCCTGGGTTTTACATAGAACTGGAAAAGTTGCCCTGGGAAGCAATTTCTGAGAGTCAACAGAACTGTCACGGACTTTTTAGCAAAAAGACCTATGATGTAGGGTGACAATGAGCATCTTCTGGCTTGTCCCAAAATCCCAGGCTTAGATGATATGAAAAAATAAAAAAAAAGAGCAGGCTCTGAAGGATGGCAAATAAAACAGAGTCAGAAATTCTAGATGAGTAAAGATGAAAATAACCAGTAACAGGACACCATCCTCATTCCAACACTCTTAACATTTTTGTGAAGTAAAATAATAGCCAAGGTTAAGCAGTTAATATTATTCGTAGGCCAGATGGCACAAGAGCTCAGTAATGGGATATGGGGTTTTGGTAATGAGATATGGAGCCTTTCACCTTAATGTCACTAGTTTAGATCTACTCCAGGTTTGTAATGACCAAAGCTCATTAGTATCTGACAGCTGCTTCAGCAGCCTGGAAGAAATGCACTGGAGCATTCAATCCAGGTCCTTCTACTGGAAAGGTATCCCCTGCAGAACAGTTCTGAACTGCTCATGGCAGCTAAAGGGGCTAAAGAAAAGGTACCCTCTTTATTATGATTTTTTTGTCAATTATGAATATTATTCAAAATCCTTCTTTGACTTCTGCAGCAACAGAATGAAGGAAATCTTCCCCTTCTCTGTAAGATGGCTTTTGCCAATTGCTATTTTTTCACAGGGCCTGAGGAGAAAGTTGCTCGGATTTTGTGCTGTTGAGAAACATTTGAGGAACATTACATTGTTGTGCATTAGTAATTGCACATGTCATTCCTAGCTGTGTCTGACTGTGGAATGGGATTTTCTGCACTGGGTTGTAAGAGGTGGTTGTCCCCACACTAGGAACTGGGCTCAACTTGCAGGCATTGCTCTACCTATGCTCAAGCGTCTGCACCTGAAAAGCCACTTCTTCTAGATAAAACCAGAAGGTAAACCAATATGCAGGTGATACAGATGATGAAGAAGCTTGGGTACACTAGACCTGTTGCACATGACTGAAGTCACTTTGAGCTAATCCAGGTTGCTGACTTCAGTGTGAGGTTATCTGGGTAGTGGAAGGTGAGACAAACCTCAGTCCCCTTTCCTCATGTGGTTTATGAGCCAGGTGGGTAAGTATGTGATGTTAAGCATGTCTCCTCTTAGCACCCAACTGCTGTAGAAAGATTCTGACCTCCTGCAGACAAGAGATTTATCACAGAATCATAGAATCATTTGGGTTGGAAGGGACCTTTTAAGGTCATCTAGTTGAACCCCTCTGCAATGAGCAGGGACATCTTCAACTAGATCAGGTTTCTCAGAGCCCCGTCCAACCTGACCTGGAACGTTTCCCCGGATGGAGCATCTACTACCTCTCTGGGCAACCTGGGCCAGTGTTTCACCACCCTCATTGTGAAAAATTTCTTCCTTGCATCTAGTCTAAATCTGCCCTCTTTTAGTTTAAAACTGTTACCCCTTGTCCTATCGCTACAGGCCCTGCTAAAATGTCTGTTGCCATTTTTCTCATAAGTCCCCTTTAAGTACGGGAAGCAGCAATAAGATCTCCTCAGAGCCTTCTCTTCTCCAGGCTGAACAACCCCAACTCTCTGAGCCTTGGGGTTACTCACAGTGCTTCCCAGTTTTTTAAAAGCTACCAAGTAGGAAATGGCTCCATGTTTTGTTAGGATCTTTAATTCTTTTTTCTTGAGGCAAAGGAGCCAACATGCATTAACATTTATAATATAGTGGACTTTTCTGGGTCATGAGCAATATAGCATCATTTGCATACTTTTCATATATAATGACACTCAGAAATAAAATTGATGCAACCTGAGCAAAGACATAGATCTATGCAACACACTTGTCACGGAAGTACACATTTTATTGTTTACATACAATAAAACCACTCACTTTGCACTTGGTCGTATTTCTTGGCCATTTTTATACCACTTGAGTTCCACTGTTGGATCTGCTAGCTCCACCATGAACCTTACTTTACCTCCTTTGTCCACCTGATATGCAGGATCAAGACCTTTGGCAAAAGCTGTTGTGGAAGCCAAGTGTTATTATAAAAGATCAGAAAACAAGTAAGAATATGAATACTGAAATGACATAGCATAGGTCTCATCAAAAGCCATCAGAATACATGCACACAATGTTATGCATCACTCTATATCCTTAAGCTAGTCCACATGAATCAGTTTATTTTCTAGAAACATTGGAATAAGTGCAAAGCTATGTGGATCTGATTATCCTGACCAGTTCAAGCTAGTATCTCTTAATGACTTTGCAGTGTGACTATATTCTGAATAGGATTGAGTAGACGTAGCTTTTACAGCTTGCTGAGAAGTTCTATGTCAGAATAAAATGGTATACAGCTTGTGCCATTTACAATTAATCTGTTACAAAGGACTTCTCTATTAGCACCGCCACTCAAGTTAACAGAATTTTAAGCGAAAATTCCTATTGAGCTTCCCCCATCAGAATAAGCACATTGGTTTGTCTAAAAGCCAAATTAGCTTTCCTGATTCTTTCTGTAGGTTTCAAGGTGTACACTGCAGTTCCACTTGTGATATGTTACAGATGCAAAACAT
Source organism: Phaethon lepturus (assembly GCF_000687285.1). Taxonomy (NCBI): domain Eukaryota; kingdom Metazoa; phylum Chordata; class Aves; order Phaethontiformes; family Phaethontidae; genus Phaethon; species Phaethon lepturus. The sequence goes on along the minus strand of NW_010538155.1, from coordinate 53,261 downwards.
TTGCAAAAATATTTGAAACCAGGCAAAACTTCTCAGTCTGTGAGTCCTAATGGGGCTCTTCTAAAAGGTTCTTTGAGATGTGCAAATGTAAGCCAAGTTGCTCTGGGCAAGACAAGCCAGGTGCAACTCAAACATTTGAAAAAACTTTAACAAACATCAATATTTAGATGCTGGCCACAAAAATTAGACCCAGGGGAGCAGTTATCTGTGGCTCAAAAATAAATAAATAAGTGGTGCCACAAACAAATTGCACACAGCTAAGTAACCAACCTGCTAAGGTTTATATCATGCCTATGTCTGATTGCAGGACACTGAATGTATTAAATCTGAAAAGGATTTTTTATGTAAAAGTTTCCAATGTATAATAAAGGTGGTGTGAAGGGAGCACACTACTCTCATACTGTCACTCCTATAGACATTTTCCCCAACATCTAGAGCCCATCCTGTAGGGAAAACCCTGTCCACTGAAAAATCCTGATATGGCTGGCAACTCAACAGGGAACTGGGGAAAAGGACCAGAAAGACCGATTCCAGGTGTGAGAGATGCTCCTTTCCCAGTAAAACATTCAGGCACTTCAACATGATGCACCTGGGTGAGGAGCAGCTCTTTCTGCCAGCCATGCAATTCCTGCCCCAGCTTCCAGCCCTACTCCAGACTCCTGGGGGAAGGTGCAGATTTTCCATGGGCTTCAATCCCTTAGAGAGCTCCAGTGGATCCAGAAACTGTCCCAGTGGCTCAGCCAAAGCCCACTGACTCCATTTCTCCCTCCCTCAACTGTGGCCAGAATATACAAGCAAATGAAAAATATAAATAAAAATTAATGTGTAGTAACATAACACATGTTATGATGTGAGGTAATGGATAAGGAGAGAAGGTATATCAGGCAGCTGGATTATAGCTGGATTTGTGGAGGATTTCACCTACCCAAAAGGGACTCCTCCAGAAAACCAGTGGAACAGCATATGTGTATATTGCATCCAGTTCTGAAATACTCTCCAGGAACAAGCAAATGCCACAATAGTGTAATGGATAATGTGTTGTATTTATATGTGTGTGTGGGTGTATACGTAGTATGCAACATATACATATGTTATATATATACATATATACACATATAAACATATATCTATATTTATGTATTACACAACTCATACTGTTTAGTAGGATAGATGAGGAAAGACAGGCCTGAATGTCCTCACCCAGGGCAGGGTGGAGGGTTTTCAGTACATCTGGGGTTTCAGAGGAATGTCAGATTAAGTGCAAAATGAAATTATGAAGAGCAAACAACCTGTTTGGAGTGTCTGTATTTTAGAGCAGAAGATATTAATGATAACACAAGGTCTAATTTCTATACCGTTTGATCAGGTTACACCTTTCCACACAACTGGGGGAGTTTGTTCCAGCTGGAACTACTGTTTGGCCAAGGGAGGGACGCTTTTGGTAAGCAGTGAATGGGATAGAGTGTTTATGCTAACTGCAGTTGACCAAAGCCGCCTTCTGATTAACTCCTTGCAGTAATAAGGCTTGAGTTGCAGTGTGCAAGTCCCCTTACATGGAAATGAAGCAAGTTTGGGTTTTTAAGGTGGATGCTCATGTTTGACTACTGAACATGAGAATATTCTGCCTTGTCCATACCTGCACTCTTCTTCACTTCCCTGCGCATGCGCTTCAGACGCTTTAACATGCCTCTCAGGTCAGTGATACCATACTGAAAAGCAATCTTCTCATATTCACTGGGATTCGCGTTCTTCAGGAGCTCCCACACATCTACCTCAGGTTCTTCCTCTTGCTGTTTAACCTCCCTAACAGTAGCAAAATAAAATTATGAGAGAAGAGTTAGTGAGGCTTTATTACACCATAAAAGAAAGTGAAGATGAATCTATGGTGAGGTTAGAAATGTTTTGATCAAAATTTGAAGGCTGCCATCATATTTTTTTTATTTCACTCTGTACAAGTGGAATAGCTCAGAATGACATTCACACCTTACTTTAAACTCCTTCAAGACAGAATTTGGATATATGTTTTAATTTGGCCTTTTCTGATGTAATCAGTTATGAGAGTTTTTATATTGCTTTATTATTTAAAAAAAACCCTAGAGTTTGAAAATGTAGTACTATAATAGCATATTGACTAATCTCACTTAAATCAGTTTTATCTGTTTTAACTTGAGTGGAATCAGTCACAATTTATGATGGCACCGCTGAGATCTGAGTCTAATCCATACATTTCATAATTATATAAAAATGCTTTCAAACCCTGAGTCCCTGTAACTGCTACTAGGGATGACTAATGAAAGGACATTGAAATCCAAGGGAATCTGGGTCTGTTTATAGTTACACCAGTGCCTCTCAGAGTTATTTAAAGTCAGCATATAGGTAGGAACTGGAGATTTCCACACCAGCTTGGACTTGCAAGATGGATCTGCTGGCTTCCATGGTTATCTCAGTCTTAAGAGCAGGAAGTATTTTCAGAGGCCTGGGTGAATAGCATCACCTTTATACAGAAGTTTCAATACCATATTTACTATCTGTAACTCCAGGCTAAGACAACCAATAAAGAGAAGTATAATTATTTTCACAATGGCAGCCATTAAATGAGAGAACAATGGAAGCATGCTAAACAAAATTATAATTTTTGAGATTGACAGCTTACCTCAAAAAAGTAAACTGCTAGAACAATCTGTGAATTGGAGCAGAGATCTAGACATTTTTCCCTGTAAATTCATTAGGATCAGACCAGGATCATTCTGATTTGATCTAGTTGGTCTAATGAAATCAGTACTTTTGAGAACAACGTGAGAAAATAAACATTTGAGAAACAAAAAAAGACTGAGCTTTGGAGTGAGACACTGTTAGAGCTGAGCTCTATCAAGTCTGACAGAGAGTTTTCTTTAAGATATACAGAAATAACTGGGGGTCCTTGAGAATCTTTGCATGGTTGGATGAGGAACTGTGGAAAACCATTTTGCTGTTTAATCCATGAGGTTTATTAATTTTTGTAATATGCCAGTGTTATTTTAAAAAGCAAAAAAGCTTCTCACTGAGGAGTCTTTGAAATACTGACACTGTTATCTTAGAATTATTAGACAATCTCAGGTATGTAGTTTTATGTTTTGTTCCTTTTACTTTTATCTGTGGTCATGCTTTCTGGAGGTTGACTATGTACAGCGAACACTGGCGTGTCAGTGAGATTCCTTCTGCATGGCAGAAAGTTGAGATCAGCTTACAAACATATGTAAAAGCCGACACACCCCATGGGGTGGAATTCTCCTCCCCCAGGGCTGGCCGCTGGCCATACAATGCCTGTCCGTGCTAAGGAGAGGTACACTCCATGGGAATGGAGATCACGTACCCCTTTAAATCAGGCAGTAGTTGAGAATGAGGATTGGTTAGAATATCCTGATTTTCAACCAGCTTGAAATAATTAATTCCAGACTCGTTTTCCTCTCACGTAACTGGAGAACGAATTATGACACTTAGAGCAAACCAACTTTGTTCTGAGACCACGATAGTTTCTGCTGTGGGTAGTGGGCAAACATTGCTTGGTATTTCCTAAGCAGATTGACCTCTCTACAAAATCGCTTTCAGATCTTTTCCCCAAAAATGTGCATTTCGTTGAAAGATGTATTTTTTTAAAAAAAGGATCTAAATGTTCACATGGTTTTGAGATCTTGTGCCTTTTGGAATTCCATGCTGTTACTGATCCATGGCATTGATGAAGCATAACCAGTCACAGAGTGGCTTATTGAGATAAGAACTGGCTTGTCTTCCTGCAAGACCAGCATGAAATCAGAATATAGGCAGTATATAGATTCTATGCATTTAGTTTTTTTTAAAAAAAACATGTTTCAAGTATTATGCACCACAGGTGAAAAGTTCTAGCTCTTTCCTTGGTAATACAACCATACAATAGAGAAAGAATGCACCTGCAACATTACCTTTCGAAAAAATTGAAATGAAAACATCTATTTGTCTTCATAAAAATAGATATTAATATCCACACTGGGGCTTAATTAGCAATCTTATTCAACTACACTCAGAATTATGAGGTTGCATTTCAGTGCCTGAAGCAAGGAGGTGATGAACTGATTTGCCCAATATCAAATAACAACGTTTGAAAATTAAAACTTTGCTTTGCCCATTAACCACACGGTAGGTATACTATGCCTATATGGCTATATAGTATTTATCTTACAAAACATGTGAGTTACTTGTTAGTGAAGTGATAATGACTCTTAAATCACATTTCTCTTTCCACAAAACCACCAAGACCTCTTACATGCAACTCTCATGTTGTTAATAAAACACCCCACAGGCAGTCATGAGAACTGTCATAGTAAGTTTTATTAGTATGATAAAAAACCAAACTGAAGTTCCTAATTAGGGATGAGAAGATTAAAAAACCAAAGACCTGGTGAATTTGAATGGATTCAGGTAATTCTTTCACTGCCTCTTTTTACATTCAGCCTTTCCTCTTTGCTTTAGTTGCTTAAATACTATCATCATCATCATCTTAGCCCATGAGCCCGTTGTGAACTTTTTATGTAATTAATACTGCATATTGGATTTTCCTCTTTTAGAGTACGTGGTAAATGAGATAAAGGATCTAGTTCCTTTTCCAATTCTCTATGGTCAGTTGCCATTAATTTCCATGGCATACAGAATTTCTGTGATAAATTAAAAAAAAAAAAGCGTCAAATTAACTATCTTGTCTTAACCTGCTAAAAGACTAAACTGAGTTTAAGTCCTGAAATAGCTAGAGGCATAACTATCCTAAAACCAGATTCTCAAGGCAAACCAGAGAAACACATGCCGAAGTTTTTCTCCATCACACTATTTAAGTTGAATAAAAGACCATTGAACATTTGTGTGCACATATTGAAACAGAAAGCTACAAAGAATTGCTACCATCATCTATGGTTTGAAAGCATGATATGTGATTTTTCATATCAGAATGCTTATAAAATCAAACTAAGATGTACCCAAAGAGGTAAATTTAACCCTTGCAGTTTTTTACTCGTGCACCAGACTCAATTTTCTGAACTGCTCATCCCTTTGTAGGAAATTCTCCCCCTCTGCCTTCCATGCAAACACAAAAGAAATCACAAGTAAACTAAATGTTATTGGCCTCTTTAGGTTGTGGCTTTCTTCCCAGTGCACTCAAATCTGAGCTTTCTTTTCTGCACACTTAAAAGTATGATTAACTGAACATTTGCATATTATACTATGAGAATTATAGTTAGAAACATTGAAAGAAATTAAAGGTCAGAAATTTATTAAGAAGTTATTAATGCTACACCTGACTCTTTCTGTGTGCGAACCTAATGGTTTGCAATCCACACCTGCTCACTGCATCACTTGGTTCTCACCTACGTTTCAGGAGACCACTAAAGTCAAGTTCTCCTGCATCGTCTTGTCCATCACCGCTGTTATTAATAGAAAAAGACCAAATCTTTGTTTAATACAGGAAGACTTAGACAACACACATTGCAAACGCTCTACGTGTCTCATATACTTAACACTGTCCGGAAACACAAATAATGGTATAAAATCAACACAAACTTGTATTCTTTTTCACACAAATTATGTTTCCTTAGGCACTTGTGAAAAATAACACAAAGGTTTGTATTGCTTGTTATTATACTTTGATGGCAAATTTTTGTAACTGCATACATAAATTTGCCAAGATTTGTGTTAGATTTCAGTAACACAAATAAATGTGAGCTAGTCAACACAACGAGCTTTGTTTTTCATTTCCATAATGTATGTGTATAAAAACAAAGGGCTTGTGCTGATCTTCTGCTGTGAATGTAAAACAAAGATTTGCATTGCTGGGTGGTGCTTTTAACAATGCATAGCTGTGTCAAATACTGATTGCAAAGCATTACAACTTAAGATTTAACCTTTCTCTAAATGAAGGGAGAAATCCGTTAAAAAAAGAAGAAATGGTACATTGTACTGTTGACAGGTAGAATCACAGTCCTGTGAAGGTGCGTTTCTTTCTATAGTGTGACCTTAAGCAGTAATATCTTAGTATAAAGCACATATAGACAAAAGGTATGCCCTTAATATTTGTAAAAGTAAGGGCAAAATCCTGCAAATGTTAAGTCAAATGATGCCAGTATTTCATCCCAGATTTTGCATGCAAGATACTACTTAGAAAATCAGAAAATATTCAGATATCGTCATCTGAGTGGGCAGAATAGTTATTGCAAGTTTTTTTTTTTTAAATGTGCTCAAGAAAGAAGTGCACCTTGAGTGTAATATCTTTTGCATTTACTCTTTAAATCAAATCCCTCTAAATAAAAGCAGTTACTTCTGAATCACAGTTTTGCTTGTATGTGTAAATTAGCAAACTGCATCCATTTTCTGTTTGTAAAGCATTTTCATTATGAATACTTCTGTCCTTCTAAGACAATTTTCTCCACAAAACGTAAAGACAACATCTATACTGGTTTGAATTGCTATTTTATCACAAAGGTAACTAACAAAGGAAAAGACTTCAGACATATGCTTTATCTTATCACCTCTGCAATATATTATTTGTAGTTTTTCTGTAACGATGGCCTTATGACACACTTTTTTACTGTAAGATAACATAAAGCCAGATCCTATCTTCTTGAAATCAGTGTGAATTTCCGCTTTTAATCAGTACAGGATTGGGACCAGGAACTTTCATATTGTAGCTGACAATTTTCAGGAAACACGCAGTAGAGTATTTCAGTGAATTAAAATATGATATTAAAAACCTCTAAAGAAGCAGATACTTAAATTGCCTTAAATAGTCCATCTTCCCTTAAAGCAACGACACTGTAATTTCATAGTAGAGTATTTAATATCATATGTACTTTCTATGTGTTACAACTGTTTCATTCTACCCACTATCAACTACCCTAAGTCCCACTTTTCAAATCTGTGTTTACAAAGACATTTTTTTAAATACTTGGTACAATTGTCTGCCAAGATTGTTGCAAGTTCCGTGCATGCTACCAGCTTCCACTACCGAGGAGCTTCATAGGATCACTGGGTGAGGTTACCTTCTTTTGAAAGCAGATCTGATGTCAATGGATGGAGCAGCTTGGGAAGATTCTATGAAATAACAGCAATACAGGAATTAAAAACATAATTTGAAATTTGCGTCTTTTATGTAGTTGATGTAATTTGGCATATGAAATTTGTTCCTGCTAAGTGACCACAGTGTGGGCTGCTCCTTTGGCGTTAAGTCCTGACACAGGCAAAGCTGCTCAGCACTAAGCTGGGTTTACGTAACGTGTTTCTCTAAAGGGCTCTGCGACGCCGCTCTCCGATCCCCTTCCTGCCTGTACACAGGCTCTGGCCTTTTTGTCTTCCCATTCCCCATGCCGTCTCTCCTGCTTGCGCCTTACGCTTTCTCAGTACTCGGGATCAGAGGAAAGAGGCGGTCTTCTCTAGAGCTACGGACTCGTACCGGCTCTCGGTGCCACGTTGAACCCCCCGGACGTGAATTGCCCGTTTGTGGCAGCCTGAATCAGATATTAAATGGTTCTGATCCACAGCCAGCGCGTGGATGCAGCCGGGCTCGCCCCTGCCTCGCTGGCCTCCGAAGACACACGCCTACCTATGCCCCTCGGGCTGTCAGCCAGCCATCAAATGTCCCCTTAACTGTGACCGGCTTTCCCTGACTGGCGAGTGAGCAGTCAGGTCTAGGCCGTTTGGGAGGCGTGCTTTGCGCGGGTGAACAACTAATTTGTCCACTGGCTGCTGGCCCTGGCATTTCGGAAGACATCCATCTCTCTCGGCCTGACCGTGCAGGTGTGCACGCGCTGCTGCGCTGGCAGCACGGCTCTCGAAGGAGAGGAGAAGCCTGTGGGTTAACGCCAGAGTAAGGCCTGTTGTAACACAGAAGCAGACAAGGGCACAGCTCTCCAGTGCTCTCTGCATTGTGCTATTCTTTATTTTGGTGAAAAGTGGAAGAAATAGCTGTCTGGATACGACCGTAGCATGCCTGAACGGGGTGCGAAGCACTGGCGTGCCGTGACCGCTCCACGTCCCTCTGCTCGGAGGCTGCCAGAGGAAGCCTCGCCCTTGGCATAGCGCTGAGCCTCGCTCTCTGTCTTGTGCGACAGAGCCCGATTTGAATCCAACACTAGTTTTATCTGCCAGCTTTTCTAATTTTTGGATAAAAGTCTCACATTCTGTCTATCCCAATGTTCATCTGAACAATAAATTTATTGGGTTTTATTTTTTATTATTTACTGACCCTTAAGAAAATTCTCCGAGCTCTGTGCTAAAAATGTTCACTTTAAGCGTTACTTCATTTAAAGGTTCTGAACAAAATTAGGAGGCATTTCAAGTTTAAAAAAAAGAAATCTTTATAAAGCTTTACAGACACAAGTGGAATCTTACCAGTGACTTCAAGGTCAAAAGAGCAACTATCAAACTTGTCCTTATAAGATACTTCACAGCGATAGTTCCCGGCGTAGTTTTCTTTAGCTTGAATGATATGCATCTCAAACGTGTGAATCTAAAAATCAAACATAATTGTTCGTTAATGTGGGGGATACATTTGCATAAAACACAGAAGTTAAAAGTTTAGTCTTTCAGACCTAAACCAGGAGTAATAATAAATATCAAAAGGGCTCTGGAAAGAAACTGGGACCCACAAATGGCAACAGAAAACTTTGATTTCCCCACCACTACTTGTCCTGTGCTGGGAGAGCAAGAAAAGTCTGCTTCCGCGCAAGGTCAGAGATCATCATTGAAATCTGCATGGGGAAGCCAGGGTTAAAATCCACTGTTCTTGAATTTCTACCTGTTGTCTTAAACCGATCTTTAATCTCTCTTTCAACCTTTCCCCCTGTGAGAAGGACAAGCAAAGACACACCTTAGTGTGACGCTCAAAGGACTCCTTCAGCTGCAGGTGCTTCCCAGCTTTACTGGCCAGGTCCATCCATTTTCCTTTAAACCACTTAACATTTGGCTTTCGGAGAAGATCTTTGGCTTCTACTTTGGCTATAAATGTAATATTCCCGCCTTTTAAAAAGAGAAAAGAATAGCGAAGTCATTGAGGAACACATGGTTGGCCAGTCATGTCTGTACAAGTTTCTTTTACTATCGCTCCTTCCAGTCTCCATGTGCTAGTTCTACCACGACAGTAAGAATCAGATGGAGTCACACAGGCTATGACAGTACTGCAGTGTTACAGAGATTACTGATTTTGGGTCTGGAAGCCTTCTGCCCATGCCAGTGTGGAGCTTGGGACACTGAGAAGCAGGATAAATTACTTGAGGCAGAACTCTATGTTGTCATGGGCCTATTGATCCCAATATTTGAATTTCCTTGCTTAAAACAAGCATAGGCGTTCCTAGGCTACCAGGCAGCTGTAACATGAATAAACTCCAGCCTGGAAAAGAAAGCCTGGAGCTCTTCATGCATTTCTGTCATTAATTCTTTAGGCTGAGAAGGGAGGTGAAAGACTCTTCTTTAAACAATAATTTGGGAATAGTAAAAGTTAGCTCAATTTTTGGAACACCACTGCCCAGCTCCTACTGAGTTTCCATCCTAACATTCATGGAGAGGAGAATACAGCTAACTCCTTATATTTATTTTCCAAATAAATCCTCCCCAAACGCTCTTTTTCTACTCAGAAACAGAGAAAAATAATAGGCATGTATTAAAAAAAAGTCTGACCATGTCTTAGTTTATCCAAATACACAGCAGACGTATTAAGTAGCCTATACTGAACTTCTCACCATTGCTGCTACCATGCTTAGGGTGCAGCTACCTTACCATGGCTCAGAAGTGCAGTTTGGAAGTGAACGTCCTAATTATCCCCATTTACTGCGCTCTGGTTCACAACACAGAAAGTCCTCCTAGTGCTTGAACTGGATTCCTCTGGGGTGAAATTAAAACCAAAGATGTACTTGAGAGTTTACCACCTGTGCTCCAACTGCTAGTAGGTATATCAACCACTGGACTAAACCAGAGCTAGTCCAGAGCAAATCTCCCAGAAATGTTGCAGTGACAGGGGTGACAGGTCCCCCCACAGAGGTGGTCCTATTAGTCTACTTGCTAATTTACACAGAGCTGTAGGGTACAAAAGTTGACCAGGCAATCTCTAAGCTGCGCTGCAGGCCTTTGAGTAGATCTTCCTGACGTATCAGTAACACTACAGCCAACAGCATCACAGTAACCAGCTCTCTTCTCCGGAAAGTACACCTCTTACCCGTTGAGCTCAGTAAACTATTAGATTTTGAGCTCGTCTTGAATTAAACAATTGTTTTTTCCTTCTCTTTGTACAGCCTTTTTTGCCTTCAAAGAGTGGACTTCACATCCAACTAAAATTAGTGGAAGTGTTTGTAGCTGAGGGCAGAAGCTGAGTGTTGCAGGAACTGCACTTGCCTTCCCAGGATCTGCCTCAGTCTCTGTCTCTCTGGGAGTGGCTTTTGATTTTGTTTCTAAGCACTTACCAACGCTCACTGAAACGCTCTGAGGTTTTTCGACGAATAAAGTGGATCTTTGGGAGTCATCACGTTTTTCTGTCTCTTCTGGAGCTCCTTCTCCAATAGACCATACTGAGAGACCATGCAGAGAGAGAAGGAAATGTCAATAATCTGAACATGTTTTACTCCCTCCAAAATACACTTACCTGGACTTACTAAACTCTCTAACCCTATTACCTCTCTCTTCAGATGTCCTGAAAGATATGCAAGTTTTTGTTCACACTGACATCCATTGCTTGGCTGTCACATTGTGTACAGCCCCTGCAAGAACGCTACCTCTGTAGTGTCAGAAAATGAAACTATCAGGGAGGAAGAGAGGGGAACCTGATCAGCCAAGACGGGTACTGAGCAACTCGAATGGCACCAGCATTCAACCATGAGTGCTTTACAGAGGCAATGCACAAAGGTCAGCTCTTTGTTTTTCAGAAGAGATGGACGTTCTGAAAACACAAACAGCTATAAGCACAAACAAAACATGTATGATGCATAGTTTCGGTGGGTCTCTCTCAAGCCCAACCTCAGTCAATTGTACAAGCTAGTTTCTCCTCTTTGTCTGCAAAATAGGGCAGAGATGAAGCTTACTTTGGAACTGTGTTCTCTTGTACCATGATAGAAGCAGAGAGTTTGATTATCAATGTCCTGCATCAATACCATGTCCTGCATTGGCTGATATTTTACAGAAAAGTAGTTTGTCAGATGGAAATGATTGTGCCATATGTTCAGACACAGCACCTTCTCTTCTGGAAATTGTGCATTTGGAACTGAAAAGGAACAGCAGTACTGAGAGAAGCAGCAAGTGAGCAGTTTCCTCAGGGCAGAGAACTGTGCCAGCACAGCTGTGTGTTTCTGGTCTTTCTGCTCATCTGACAAGCCCTGGCTTTGTGCTATGCAGTTACAGCTCGGGTAAACACATGGAAAACTGTGGTCAAAGCTGAACCCTAACAGAAAAGGCAGGGACAGCAAAGCAGTGGATGTCTGTTCATTACCTGCTCCCTTTCTACAGAGAGGCAAAGCAAGTGTCTCCTACTCCAAATGAGAACTTGTAGACTCCAAATGCCACATTTCCTTTTTTTGAGGAGTTATGGCCACTGCACAGAGGAAACTGAGTAAAGCCAGTGCTGTCCTGGTAGTACTGAAGAGCAGAGCAAATGTGGAAATGTACAGCTATAATTAACAAAGCCAGCTGTCTCTCTCAAATCAGAGCTGCATGTCCCTTGTTCTCCTTGAACTTCTAGTTGTTTCAGAAGTGAAGGTAGCTTTTTATAGTGTATCCGATGCTCTTTTGGTTTTGGTTTCATAACTAGCGTAAGTGAGGAACCAGTCACACAACACTTCTCACTAAGTCAAACCCTGGTCTTGAAGTTAAAAGCTCCTTTCTCTGCTCAGTATTGTCTGAAGAAACTCATTTGCCGGAAGTCAGAATTGTCTTTCTAATACAGAGGTTACAGCTATGGGAACCTTTTTAACTCACGAGAATTTCCATCGCTCACAAATGCAACACAACTCATGACAACCACGGAAAAATGCAACCAGACCATTTTTATTATCCTAAAGTCCATTAGAAATTGAAAAATTGTATAGAAATGCTAGATAGCTGTGCTATAAAATCTTTGCCTTTCAGTCTTCTGATGAAGCAGTGTGCCTAACACCTCTGTATATGTCTGCTTGTACAATATTTCTTACATGTAAAGACATACATGTATATACACACATGTATATACACATATATGAAAATATATACACAAACATACATGAACACAAATATATATAGATACACATCTATATATACTCTATCTATAATATAGATATTTAGATTATGCCAGTATAGCATGCTAGTATATGGAAACAACATAAGAACGAGTGAGTTACTGGTGTGAATAAAATGATGTGACGATGCTCGGTACGGGAGCTGGTCACGTGCAGTAACAACCTAACACGCCACAGGGTGAAATGGAAAAAGGATATTAATAAGCTTACATAGAGTCATTAATTCAGTACCACATAAAATAATGCCTAAATATTATCATCACCTTTAAATATTAATGTTTTCCTATTTATTAAACAAACAGAACAACACGTGGGTTTGACGTTGGCTCAGGGGGCTGGCATAAGCAGCTATGCCAGCTCAGTTAACCATGGTTGAAGTACCTGCTGCTCATTTTGTTCCAGAGGCTGCAAATCCTGAAACCACAAAAGTGGGTGTAGTATGCGTTACCTGCCAGGGTAGGAAGAAAGAGGTTATGACTCTGCTAAGTTTTCCCCACCGTCCTTTGAGCTGTGAGAAGAAGACACTCTCCTACAGTCTCCTGGGGCCTGTGTGTGGGATTCAGGTAAGCCACTGTCACCCTGTAGGCTGAGGAGGAAGGGAATAGTTGTGTATCTATCTATATGGAAAGAGATATAGATAGATAGGTATGTATGTATGTGTAAAAAACTGATACATGTCCTGTCTTGTGCAGCAGAGCCTTCTCTCACTCCTGCTTTAGCTGCTAGAAACCTATTTGCTCTGATACCTAAAAGCACTTCAACAGTTACAGGTTGATACTGTATAAACAATGAAATTAAGATTAAATATAATCTTTATGAAATAATGTAATAATAATAATTATATTATGTAAAATTTGGATTGTTTCAACATGTTTTTCAGGAGGTCTCACCTGAATCTTTTCTTTCCGCTGGCTTAGACATCCCATCTGAAAGGGAAGAGCAATTTAGATGACACCAGCTCAGAGATCACAGCTTAACTGACCTCAGATGGTTGGAATTTAAAGAACATTGATTCTTCATGCAAGAAGGTTAGACTAGATACGTAGGACCGTACCCAGGAGGAACTATTTGATTACCAGAAAAAGGAAATGGACAGCTAAGAAAAAAAAAAAGAGAAATCTTTCCCTGTTTTCTCTAGAAAATCTAAATTAGCTTAATTTAATTCCCATTCAAGATTTCCTTTTTAGTAGTTCATATTTAGAAGGGTTCTGTGAAGATGATGTTTTCCTCATGATTTGCGTAGTGCCAGATAACAGATGAATTTATGTCATTCAATATTTATCTGAGGGGACAGTACTTTGAATTATTTAAATAGTCTGTCTATTTATCTAGGTTGAGCAATACAATGATAAATAGTTAAAATTAAATTTTAGAGTTTTGTGATTTAAATTGTTATTTATATGCTTAGCTTTAACCAGGTTTTAGTTTTTTACTAAACCAGTAGTTTTTTACTTTACCAGTTTTTTACTCCTCTACTATTGTAAATCAATATACTGCTACTGACTTTACAAATAGCATTCAGCCCAAAGTTAATAATGCAAATTCTTTTGGGAGAAATCCAGAAAACGTAACCGTTTAGGCAAGTGAAGATAATTAGAGCATGATTTTAATTTTACACACTGCAAAGCATTTTCTAGTGTTCAAAATCTTTGTTTCATTCACAGTCTATTTTTAAGAAACATATTAAGCAAGCAATGGAGAAATTTTGTCCATGGCACATCTACCATGATGGACCCCGTGCTGGCAGTTTCTTTTACTGCCAACAACCAAAGGCATTTTGTCTGCCAGCTTGGCAGCGATGTCTTGGAGCAGTACATTCAAACTACCTTGTAGGTCACATGGCCTAAAGTGAGGTGATAGACAACTATGTGGATAAACCTGTTTTGAAGTCGTAAGGCATCTGTTTTATTTATAATTCTGGAATTTGCTCTTAAGACTAACCTTAAAAATGCATTCCATGTTTGTTGATAGGAAAAGATAAGGGGTGTTGCTTTCAGAGCTGCTAACAGATAACCTTCCAATGGCCGAAGTTCTACCAAAGACCTCAAGACAGGGCTGGAAAGGAGCTTGTCCGGTATGAAGGTCTTGTACTTCTGAACAGAGATTTATTTAATGTAGGACACTTCAAAAACTTTTTCTCTAATTAGTATGTTTTGAGTTCAGTCCAATGGTTTGGACTCTTTCTTCATCAGTAGTCAAGAGAAAAATACATACATACATACATACACACACAAAGCACTATCACAGTCCTAACCTGCTGGTGGAGTACTAACTGAAGTGTCATCTTCATCTGTGAAAAGAAATACAAATAAAAAAGTGCATAAAGAAACTGAAAGCACAGATGGTCATCTGCTTTAAAACAACTATGCAAAAATGTAAAACCTGCAAAAGAAAGGGAAAGAAACCGTAATACTCAGGAGCATTCGCAATGGAAGCTTCAAACTGATGAAGAAAGCTTTGCGTAATTCAGTAGCTGAAATGGTAAACCTTAATGTTTCAAGCAAGTAAAAGAAAAATGAGATGTGAACTGTGATCTATTATTAAATCATGAGTTTATATGAAAGCTGCTGAGTGGTTCTGTTTGTTAGAGAGGTAATCCACAGTAAATACAAAAAAGCCACAATGAAATCAAGGTCAATCACATATCTGACCTGAGGAAGACGCCATTTCTCTGATGTCCATGTCTGCAATTAAAATGTGCACCATATATGCATTCAGCATCATTAAATCAAGATATGCAACAGTTAAAACATCACCTGTATTTATACTTTGTAATTTATGTATTAGAATATTAATTTAAAATGCAAGGAACAAGCAACTCTTTTTTTCCCCATATTATAGGAGAATAATTTAAAATAAGGACAGAACTATTATAATCACACTGTATTTTCCTTTTGATCACAGTAAAAGTTGACCGTCATCAGGTAGTAAGTCACTACAAGCAATTGTTATCCAGGTATTTTAAAATGTTAATCTCACAGAGTACATTGAGGTATATATTTATCTCAGTCAAAAGCCTGAAAAACCATGAAACTAACATTAAACATGAAATAGTGTAATCATGTTTATTAGGAAACCAGAATAAGGTAAAGGCTTTATTTACAAGAGTCTCCTACATCTCTTTGAATTTTAGATGTTGACTAGAAACCTCAGAGATACCAGTTTCTGACAAAAATATGCAAAAAAATCTTAGTGTCTTAAAGCCTGGTAAAAAAAAAAAAAATTACCAATGTAGCATTTGAAAGGCTAGAATAAACCAGATATATTTAGGATTTAATACATATGTAATGTGAAGATAACATGTCTTTTATATGGTATCAGAAAGTCATCTGTAGAACATTTCAAAGTGGAGGAAAAGACAGTAAACAAGAATAACTTTGGAAAAATATGAACCCACATTTTTAAAGAGTTGTTTTTTGGGTTTTTTTTAAAGATTTTAGATTTGTTTTTTCCAAATCAAAATTTAATTCTGAAGTTATAGTTTAATTTTGAACTTAAGGTTATAATTTGTCTATATTTTCTCAAGGACAAACATAATAACTATGACAATACCACATATAAAATATAGTAACATTTTTGTAAATACTCATCATATTAATTTTTTAATATGCTTGCTTAATCACTGAAGGCTAATTGAAAGTCTGTTAATAGAATTTAACTACTTAGCCGTAACACTTCACTTACTCCTTTTTAATGATACATCAAACTTCTTTTTTTAAAAATCCCTTTGGAGGAGGATGTCCATTGTAAAAGGTAGCCATAGACATGAAAGATTAATGTGATAACTTAGAAAAATTATTTCTTACTCATAGCAAAAAAAAAAAAAAAAATTGTTTAGTGTCAGAGTTTTCACCACCTACATCATCCAATAGGCATATGTTGAAGATGTTGATTTTCAGCGAAAGCACAGTAATGATAAAGTCATGTCAGATGTTTTAACATATTGGGCTAGCAACTAAATGAATGCAAGGCTAGGTAATTCCACTGCAAATCTTTCTCCATATTTAATTAAAAGTATAAAGTGTACTTTCAGCTCTTTCTGCCAATAATGTCACCATTGTGGCTGATGATGGCTTGAAGAGGTACAGAATATTCTCTTTGGCCAGAAAAAAATAATTAAGATCAATCTGCATAAAACATTTAATGTGATGCACTCTACATGATGACGTAGATAATCACATTATTAAAGGACTACTCTATTTGACTTCTATTTTCATTAAACATTTGAAAAACTAAACCAACAAGAAGGTGTTACTAGTTTTGCAGAGGGGTTACTGGGTTTTCTCTGGTGTAAACTATCATTTTTCAAACAAAATATTAACATCAAATACAAACAAATCAAAACAAACAAACATTTCAGAAGTATCAAAATGAAAGCACAATTGAAGTACTGTAAATGGAAAGGGTATGAAAAGAATACATGCTAGTAGGATTGTTCTGACAAATGGGTAGTTATCAATCCATCACTCCTTATATCTCTGGCTTCTAGGATTAAATTAACTGACTATTGAATAAATATGACAGCTATGACCTATTTGCTTTCTGTAATGACCAATTGTTTACATTAGCAATAAATTTTATTAAAAGATAACAAAAATTCCCCAAATACCAGACCTGGTGATAAAACTATGATCATTAGTCCACTGTCTTCATCTTCTGTGACTAAACATTTAATGGAATATATTTATCGATCTGTTGTATGACAAGAGCTAAGTATGAAGAAATCATTCATTTGACAGTAGGTTGGTGGGAGGTATTACTCTATAGACATTTTTGTTCTTTGGCTTCTCTTTATCTATGGCACATTTTCATTGAACAAATACGATATTTACATTTATTCCCTTGTATCTAAATGATTACATTAACTGAAGAGCAGGCCTCTCAAAGTTCCATCACGGGTAACGTCTTCTTGTAGGAGTACTCCTATACCTCACTCCTATATCTCACACCCCATATCTCAGAAGTAGCTGATGTAAAACTTTTTTATAGTTCACATTCACAATCAGTGTAACCTCAATATTAAATTTTT
>NW_010538155.1:5921-35953 GCF_000687285.1 Phaethon lepturus | reverse complement strand
GGAATGTAGAAAAATATGTCAAAATATAAGTAATAACTACTGATTTATATATGAACTGCTGATGTCAAGAATTTTAGACCTTGGAGTTTCCCTTGATTTGAAACCTACCACACAAAAATGGAAGCTGCTATTCTGCCATCAGTCACATTGTTGATAAATTTAATATTTTGCAGAAGTAGCAAAATTATATTAATTTATTATTTTACTTTTGTCTTTTTTAGCTGTTTGGAAGAAGACTCGAAAACCATGTGTCAATATCTCAAGCCTGGTGTTACAGAACTGAACAGGGGAATTTTGGAATATACTCCACTGGAGCAGCATCTCAAATTTTATTTAACCAGCTAACAGAGCCAGTAAACTAATTAATCTTTCTTTGTTGTTGTTCCCTGCTCTCACTCACTGATGACTATGGAATCTAGCATGAGAGATCTGGCAGGAACATATAGGCCTTCTGAGACTAAGAGTTTAAAATTCAACTGTCTTCAATTACCCATCTGATTTTCAAAGAGTATTCGGCAGTCCCATCAAGGGGACTTTGGAAACAGTAAATGAACTACATACATACAGCAATGAAAGTTTTAGTAGAGAGATGAATGGATAAGTGAAACCTGGAGAAATGGAAGGATGAAACATGCAAACATTTTAGTAGATGGTTGAATGGAACCTAGAGAAAAATATATATAAGTAGAGCATGCAGGAATTTTAGCTCTCTGAATGGCTGGATGGGACCTAAAAAAGGAATGAGCAAATTGATATTAAAAATCAGTTATTATTCCAGCAGGTGGGAATATAATTATAACAATATTAAATCTGTAAGATAATGCTAAAATAAAAAACAAAGGTGGAAGTATTTAGATTGAATGAGTATGGGATAACATAGTGAATTTGGTGGGATTTCTGCTGAGTCATTGTTTTCTCTGAAAATAAAACAGATGATCATATATATCCTGAATTTTTCACAGCATTATTTTAGGTATTTTTGAAATGATAAATGCTATGAAAGATTATTCAATGCAAGAAAATTTTATTTTTATTTTTACTGGTCTGAGCTACTGATTTACAGCAAAATAACCACAAGATAACAAAGGATTTATCACACTGTCCTCCATTTCTTAACTTTACAGTGAACATAAAGGAACATAGATATGGAATTTCAGACAGACAATAACTACCAAAAAGAAATAGAACAATAAAACAGACACACAGATAGGTATACTTTATCTTCCTAACTTTTGCTGTCAACTTTGTCTTAGAAATGAGGTGAACATTATGGACCACCTGGTCCATAATTATGGACCAAGCTTTTGTTCCTAGATACCAGGTTCCAGCACAGCCTGACTGTGCTGCAGAGAGGGGCTGTCGCACGTTCCTATGGTGTACTGTTTCTTATACATTATCAGAAAGAGGTCACAGCTGCTGACACACAGGTATTGTAGAACCGCTGTGGAATTCAGATATGAAATCTTTCCTATTCAGGGAAGTACCCAAATCTGTTACTTCCGAAGCTACTGAAACAGTTCTATAAACAGCTGATATAAAAACTAACCTCTAGCTGGTTCTGTCCTCATTTCCACGTTGAACTGCTCATTTTCTAGTGTCAATGATTTTGGACGGATTAGAAAAATGGAACCTTTTCCCATTTTGTCAATTATGATCACCATTATAAATATTTTCTTCTGGCAGACAAAGATGAAGGAGCCACCCTAAGAAAATATACTTTCCCCTATTTGGTGATACTCTGTAACAAAACAGGAGCTGATAGGAACAATTGCACTATATGTAATTAAAAAAAAAAAATTACTACCACGTGTCTGGCAATGACATCTACACTGCCTGGCAGAGGTGACAGATTCACTGGAGCATGGCAGAAGGTCATTCTCTCTACATATTGGTATTCGGACTTTGACTGGAATTCTTACTGGGGCGGCTGCTGCCACCATGGACTGAAACTGGGAACACTTCACATACTAGGATCTCAAACAATTTTTTTGGTAGCAAAATCCTCCTAGGCAGGGTAAGCACCAAGAAAGCATTCTTCCCCTTAGGAAATACCTATGTTCTTCACTAAAGTAAAAACAGAAATGTAATAATGTACAAAAAGATAATAGAAGTATTTTATAAGATACCTACCACGTTTCCTTTTTTATTCAGTAAAATGTAGACTTGTAAGCAGTGGGGAAAACACCATTTATGTTCAGTTCAGGAACAGACATTTCTCTCATATCAAAACTGAAGCAAGCAGAACTAACTGCTGGAATAGCTGGAGGCAAGAACTTCATCTTTTTTCCTATCATTAGGCATGCAAATTATTCCTGAATTGTGTTTCCATTACCAAGATGACAGATTTGATTACTCACACAAAATTTCGTGTGTCAAAATAATTGCTCAATGCAAAGATAGTTGGCACAATAACATGCGCTGAATCCTGGTTCAGCATTTTTATTTTCAAAAGGGTACTTGAATCACACACTCTCAGCGTTTGTATTTTTACTTTGCTGAGAAAAATAGCCATGCATGCCTCTGCAAATAAATCTGAAAGTATCAAACGTGCATCCAGTTTGTCTAAAAGGCAAGATTTTGTCTGGAAGAGACCAAAAGCCAGAATACATTTTCAAGCAAGCCATTTCTTCATTTGCCATGAAAAAGCATAACCGTGCCAAATGAAAAGCAAACATTATAACAGTTGTAAGTATATTTTGGTCTGGTTTAGCCTTTTATCAGCATGAAGAAAAAAAAAGATTATTCATGTCAAAATAAGCTGATGAGCTGTTTGAATTCTACTTTGGCAGGGAGTAGAAAAAGGAGTGGAATTTGGCACAGTTCCCTCAAAAGGTATCTTCGTAAACAGAAGAATTGCCAACAGAGCTTTAATTTAATCTCAGTGACACAAAAATATGTATTAAAAATGGACCTGATTTTTACATGCATTACTAGTGGAACAGTTATGTGCTTGTTCATAGCAGACAGTCTTCAAAGACATTTTTCAGATCTTGTAATGAGCTCAACTGTTGGGCTCCCAATGAGGACAGAAAGACAAATGTGTGATTTCTTTTTTCAGATTAAAAAATCTATTGGACTTTGCTGAATGGCAAAACATGCAATATCAAGTTTCTGAGGTAGAATAGAAACAGGTTAGAATGACAGTAGGAGATTGTCCGCTTTATTTAAAAGCTACCAATGTGCATAGTGTCCGCGTTTTAGCAAGCTTGGTCAGTGTCAACATCTAGGCTCACTTAAACATGGCTTTCTGCTCATGCAAATCACTTGCAATTTGATCTATTAATTAAACAGTCTATATAAATACTGTTGCTAAGGTCTCAGTCTTGTTTGCAGAATTTTTGAAGATACTCATAAGTATCATAATTCCCTTGCGCTGGATAAGTCATGCAGAAAAAGGATCCAGGAAGCTTCACATCACACTTCTGAAATTTGGCACCAAAATTCTGAATTAAAGCTCAAGCAATCCAGCATCAGAACAGCATTTATGAATGGTCTCTTTACTGTCCATTTTTTTAATATGGTTTTAGACTCACCTTTACCCTTTCCAGTTCCACCCTCCTGCGATGTTTTTTGTTCTGTGTAGGAAGTACAAGTATATTTTTGAGAGGATCTTAAAGTAAAAAGAAAAACTTACACAGCATTAAAAAATACAGCAATATTCTAGGATCTGCTAGTACTGAAAAAACAAAATTAAATAATTCTTGATATGTAACATACAGTTGTAATCCCATAAAGCATTTTACAGCTGTGTGCATATCAATGCATTTTCTATGTTTTGAACGAGTCGTGTAAGATTGATGTTCCTGTACTCAGTGGAAGAAAAATACTGGGGTTTTTTAGAAGCAGCAATTGTTAGTCTCTTGTTCTTAGGCTTATTTACAAAAGTCTTTGAAATGAGTTACAAATTAGTGTTAATTTGAATGGAATTGAATCGGATGAGATACTGCCAAATATTGGTGGTATCCAGAGCTCCATCACCCTACTCGGTTTATCCTTAAGAAAAAGTACACCACAGAGAGAGTGTATTGAGGGTGTTCTTAATTCTTTATTATCATAATATTTCCTAGGCTATTTGTTCTTAGTTTTCTTGATCAGAATAGTCACCAGCTTCTCTTCTACTCCAAGCAGGTGAATGTGAATTGTCTTTGACCTTATATGTATGAGAAAACTTGGACTGTATTTTCAACAAAATAAAAATTTCTACACTTTCTCTATTTCAGGATTTGATAGAATTCCTATTCTCTTTGCTTTCTTATCTCATTCAGTTTGCATACAAGGCCATTTAAAGACTTGTCAAATCATATGAATTGTGCTGTCTTCAAGGTGTAAATGCTCAATATTATATTGCCTGTGAACAACGACTTTCTGTGGCAAATTTACCTGTCAATTGCCTGATAGAACATGGGTTTGGATGAAGGTCAATAGACTAACATTGTCAAGATGGAGCTAAGATAACTTTTGTGCCATGGAGTAAACATCTGCAAGAGCCAGCTGATATTATGATTATCCTGATTTCTTGTTCACATGTGCATAGCCATGGTAACGCGCCATGGTAACTATGAAAATAAATCTTGAAATTTGGAAGAGAAGTCCATATTCTGGAATTGTGGTAGACTCCCAGATGCTTCTGTCTGGATTCTCTAAATTTCCAAGCTCCCGTTGTCAGGTTGTCCATCTTGGCCAGATGGTCAAACCTGTTCCTTTTGAATGTGGATTTTGCTACAGTAACACTTTCTTTTCCTGATAGGAACTGGGATTAGGAGAATTCACTGTTCTTGGCAGGTGGTAGCATGTCTAAATCCCATTTGAAAAACTCATCAAGGCTAAGTGTACCAACCTGATGGCTTGACATTGAGATCTAGAAGGAGATCCTACAAAGGCTTCCCAAAAAATTCCTGGTGTAGTTCAAGATGCTGATTATGTCCAATAAACTATTTATGTATCATAGCATTTGGATTCTTGAACAACCAACTTCCCTCTTTGTATGACAGCACTTGGTAATCCAAGGTGACAGCATCTTGAGCCAGGCAGAAGGAAACTAGGACAAGTGCCTGGCACTTCCAGCTTAGAAATAAACCAGTTTGATCTGTGCCTAACCATACAGGCCTACCAACAGCCTACTTGTTTTACAGAAGTAGTACGGGTATGGGGAAAAGGAAGTGCATTACAGGAGCGATTTCATATTTAATCCTGTGTATTTAAATAGAAACAAAGAAGATGTTATTTATTTGAAAATGTTAATAGAAGTTTTTAATATAAGGCTTCAAAGATGCTATTCCTTTATGTCTACAAAAAGCAGTTTCTCATTTCAGTTCTATTTAAAAGTTAAGATTGATGAAGAACATGAATTCAAGTACAAAGTATATCAGATAAGAACCTCAATGTGAATATTTTGAAATTAATCACTTTAATATCAACTGGACGGATTTTACAGTTGAGTAAAATGCAACCATCATGAATGAAATATCAATTAATTTTCTTTACAAATATACACAATATGGAAGAGTTCATCCTAACATACAAATAATATATGGGTTATTTAAACATGAAACTCCTTGTGGCAAATGATACTACTACCTCCAGACTTTGTCATTTTTTAATGAAAGAGTGTATCATTTATGTAAGTGTATCATTCAAACAAAAATTTTTTGAATCAGCCTTGTAAAACGCCAGTTTGTAAGACTAAGTAAATGCAGGTTTAACACCTGGAGAATAATTATTCTATTTGGTATTGCTGTGTAGGTAGCTACACAGAGAATAAAACTCACCAAATGGTTAAATTAAACATGGGTAATATATATATGTATTAACCAACATCTGAGAATATAACTCAAGTTACTCAATGCAAATGAAACCCATAATGCAAAGGCTTGCCCACCTTTCCAGCTCCCACTAAAGAAAATGTAGCAGCTTTGCACAGAGCTTCAGCTTTACCTGAAGCCCTAGTCCTTATGAACATCCTTAGCCTCACCTAATTTTGGCTTCCTGGAAATTATTCACCTACTCCAATCTAGACAACCAGACTCCTCAGGGCAATTGCCTATATGCTGACATCCAGTGACATTTTAGATAGGTTATCCAGGAAATGTTCATTGGATGACCATGCATGACCCAGGATCTGCTCCATTGGTTATAGGTGGAACACTGTTTAACAACTTAGACAGGATACCTAATCTTCAGATGGCTAAAATTAGGTGAAATGAATCCCATGTTTAGTTCTGTCAACTTTACTGGTGGTGTACCTTCGAGGAGAAATGAAAGAGAATGTTTTGGTAATTAGATGCTGTTCAGCATCAAAGTAGACAGCGTAATTTAGACACAGAATTTAAGCAGTCATAATTTTCCTGTATCCTGAAGGACAGTTGCAAATCCTGAAGGATTACTCAAACAAGTTGTCTTGCAAATAAAAATTGACTGAAAAATCAACATTCAGGCAAACTGAAGTGAGAATATCTTATCTGGGAAGGTTTTCATACTTTTCTTACTAGCCTCTCACTTTCAAAGGGACAATGAACACAAATCATATTATGGCTATGCAGTATCTAGTTTCATGCAACCGTTGTTAGGTTTACAGCACAAATTAGCATTATTTACACTAACCTGGAGGTGGCGGTGCACTTTCAGTTTCAGTCTCTGAAAAATGAGGAAAGAAGACAGATATTGAGCTCTAAGTAAAAGCAAATATTTTTCATACAATTGGTATATGCTTGTTGAATTTGGACACAGTCTGTGTTCATTTAATATTTTAATGCAGTTCTCAAAATTTTTTTGCTTTCACACATGCAACACATGGCATCTTGAGAGTAACATGGTCAGAGGCCTAAAGCATATGCTCTGTGAAGAGAGGATACTGAACTTGTTCAGTCTGGAGAGAGATAATACTCACAGAATCATAGAATCATTTAGCTTGGAAAAGACCTTTAAGATCATCCAGTCCAACAGTTAACCTAATACTGACAAGTCCACCACTAAACCGTGTCCCTAAGCATCACATCTATGCATCTTTTAAATACCTCCAGGGATGGTGACTCAACCACTTCCCTGGGCAGCCTGTTCCAATGCTTGACAACCCTTTTGGTGAAGAAATTTTTCCTAATATCCAATCTAAACCTCTCCTGGTGCAATTTGAGGCCGTTTCCCCTTGTCCTATCACTTATTATTTGGGAGAAGATGCTGACACCCACCTTGCTACAACCTCCTTTCAGGTAGTTGTAGAGAGTGATAAGGTCTCTCCCTGACATGCAGGTCATCTACTTGCATGTATTCATATTAATCTATATAGGTGGGCCCCAGTACATTTCAGGACCTTTGGGCAATTCCAGTTTAGGACTGTTCTGGAATATCACAGAATCCAAGCTGAATTTCAAGTTTGGGTTTGTTTTGTTTGAGTTAATTAGTCTTGAACCTATGCTTAAAAGTATAACTTACCACATTAATATGCTTCTGTCAGATGATATTCTATGGTTAAGCAAAATTCCCATCAACTGGAATATTATCTAATATGACTTTAATTGTGGAGTGTAATGGATCCATTAACTGAGGAGGATCGTGCACAAAGAATCCAGAGACCTTTATCTCATTTTCACCACTCCATTAGATCTAGAGTTCGGTCCTCAGTGCAAGCAGAAAGTAAAAAACATCAACTCAGCCATTCTTCATAGGACCTACAATGTGTTTGTTTTCTCTTTCTTGCAGTCATGTTTTTTAAACTAAATCACTTCCCTTTCAGATGTGTGGTACAGAAACCAGGCTTTTTATCCTATGTTATCCTTTTGGGATGACATGTTCTCCAATCTAAAAACATAAGAACAAATTAACTAGATAAGATAAACTTTATTTTTAAAATGTTAAAGGAAGCTTATTCTCAACCTGTAAAAGTGTTCAGACTCTAGACTAGTTGAAAATAGTAATATTTATTGGAGACAGTGCATTGACTTACACTTTAACTACTTGCAACAAGCAAAGATTGAAAAGGTTGAAATCCTTAACTGTAAGAGTAGACGGCTCTTACTAACCTTTGTCATGTTATGGGTATTAACCTTTGGGACCCCACCTCAGGTCATATTCAGGAAATAAAGTTTCACTTTCTGTCACACAGAAATGCTGGTAAGGTTATTCCTTTGCACTCAGGTCTAAATATAACTAAAACATGCTTCTCATTCTTAATAAATCCACTTAATGTTTAAAAGGGAGGAATACTTCTAGTACAAATATAATTTTAAGCTGAGTGTGTGAATTTGATATGGTTTAGGAACTTCCAGCCACATACACGGCTGCTATAACAAATACTTGTAGAGGGTCCAAAGAGAATCTCTTGCTACAGGGAAAGAGCTCAGTGCTGTAAGTTCTGATCACAGCACCTATGATACAGAATAGAAGGGAACATGTATATTAAAGGCTAGCAGACACCGAGTCTGATAATAATAAAATAGCTTTACTTAGGTTCATAGCAATTATTTTTTTTCTGGTCTAATTACTTAATGTACTAAGTTTTGCTTTGTGGCCTAGGAAAATATGAAAAATTTTCATATGAAAATATGAAAATTCCACAACAAAAAGTACATCTCGGAACATATCCCCTTTACTACTATGACATTTCTCACTGCTTCCACTGAGAATAAAATAACATCTCTGTGGCATGGAAGTCTATTTCTTGTGTGGAAAAGTAATAGCAGAAATTATTGACTGTATACTTGTCTTTTTGAAATTTAATAGCTAGAAACAGGGAGTATTCTTATGAACACTGAATTAGAAAATTCTCCCTGGCTCACCAGCAATAGCCACAAATTTATAAAGACAGCTCACCAAACTAAGCACTTTCCAGGCTCAGATGAGAGTGTTATGAGACTTTTGAGGGACTTCCCTTGAGTTTTTCTTTTATTTTGAAAGGTATTTCATGGCTTCATCACACAGTGGTGTTGATCAGTAGTCACACATCTTTCTAGTCCTGTCTTACGTAGCAGTAGGCACAGATGTTAGCCAAAATCTACAGCACAGACCAGACCTGAAACATTATTACTATCGTCTAAACTTCATCATATACAGGCAGACATACAAGGAGATATTCAAAACCTGAGCAGTGTCATGGGTAACCTACTCTAGTTGACTCTGTTCCTAGCAGGGAGGTTGGACTAGACAGTCTCCAGAGGTCCTTTCCAATCTCAGCTATTCTGCAGTTCTGTGATGGGATGATGACTGAAGCCAGGCAAAGAAGTCAGTGGTTTCTTTCCTAAACTGTAATTCAAGGCTGTTTGGGCTATTGCTAGGAAAACTGGGGCAAGAACTGAGCTCAGGGGAGAGACCTGAAGTATGGTACGGGAAGAAAAAAGGAAGGGAGAGAGTTCCAGGCACTGGGGGTGGCAGAGACATGGGAGATACTTCAACATAATCTTTTGGCCGTGTGCGACCCCTTTCATGGTCATGCTTGGCTTACAGTCCCATTCCTGAGGACAGCCAGGAAAAAACCCCATTAATAGCACTGAGTAGTTTCCACCTCCCCAAAGAATGATAGCCCTCTCTGGCTGACCTCTGCAACAGGCTTGTTGCACACAACCGGCAGCTTACGGTTGTGCTCCTTCCCTAGGAGGTATGCTCACTGGAGTGCCCAGATGCCATTCCCAGCAGCCCTGTTGCCTAATATGGTCCTCTGTCGAGGCATTGTCAGGGGGGCTGGCGGTGGAGAAACCGTTGCCTCCAGCACGCGCTCCTCAGCCCCTTGGGAGAAGAGGTGTTCATCACTAGGTTGTAATGATGCCTCTCGAGCTAAAGAGGAAAGAGGCTGTTGAAAGTCCAATTACTGTTGGATTGATACCATAATGTCAACTGGGCCTTCTACTGAGCAACTGAAGTTAACTTCTGCCTCATAGTTTCTAAGACAAAATTGGTAATGGTGTCTTCTTTGCAGTTCTTTATTAAAGAAGCCAAGAATGTTGCATTTCAGTGGGTCATGTTGTGTTAAACACAGACCTTGGGTTATTCATAGGTTGTGAAATTTGTAAAGCAGCTGGCTATCTATAATTCTACAGCAAGAAAAGGAATTAACCTAGAAGTCATTTCTATATGGCTACTCAGAAAACATAGTATATATAAGAAGTATAGTTAGCAAATAAAGTGAAAGCACAACTGTCACTCCAGAAATGCTTTCATGCCTCAGCCATGTCATGAGATGTACTCATGATCCAGTTTGACATAGGATATGAGCACTTAGAGCCAAGACATTTTTATTTGTGATTTATAATTATACATACACACATACAATCTTGAAAATCAGCAGGAGATGCAACTTGACCCATTACCAACAATTTTCCATCACTGTTTCACATTTACTATGTTCAGCTTTTGAGATAAAATAAGACTTAAAATCTTTTGCTATGCATATAGATAACTAAGCTTAAAAAGTTCCTTAAGATTACCCATGTGCTAAAGTTATGGAAATGCTCAAGAACCACGTTAAATTGGGACTATCATTATTTAAAATTTCAATTCCATTTTAGGTCTGGCTGCACTGACATCCGACCTGCGATAACCACAAGAAGCTTTGGCCGGGAACTGGCAGGGTGCTTATGTGTGGTTTTCAAGGGCTCTAAATTCCCACTTCCACTGGCTTCTGTGACAGCAACAAGCATAGCAACTCCCTGACATCATATATATTACTTTTCACATTGGAGTGTAAACATAACAAGGCATGCTGACAGTTCTAAAACAGTCTCCAGGTCCTACCCTACTACTGTTCTGGGAGCAAAGTATTCTGGAGACTTGCAGTTCATACCACTTGAGAGCTACAGGTTATCAGCAAGTATATTGGGAAGAGGTCTGGCTGGATAATCTTTCTCATCTTGCGACTCTGTACGCATGACCAGATTTGTTTTGGGTAGACTTAGGAACTCTCAATGATACTGGAAAATTAGTAGTGTTTTGGGTTTTTTCCCTTAGATGAAGGAAATGACCTTGAGCATTAAATCAGGGCTTGCACGAAGTCTAAAGATAGCATTTCACCATCACTGGGCTGGAACATTCACAAGAAGGAGGAGGAAAATCTCCTGCACTAATTTCTGCCTGCAGTTAGATATAGATTGGTTACAACCCAGCAAAGACTCTGGTCTGAACAGCCAAGGGATTCAGGATCTCACCCAGTCTAACCAGAGGGCTTACTCCTATTTACCTGAAAGGGAAGCCAGGACTATAGCTGCATCATCATGGATACAGGTATGATATCTGTCTGTGTAACAGCAGCATATTAAAGTGACTTTCATATGTCAAAGAGCACAAGGATGGTCACTTAATGCTTTTTGTCACAAAGAACTGTCAACTTGTGTCAAATTTAAGTAGGTGGATTAAGCTTGTGGACATAGCCTCAAGGGATCAGACAAATATAACTATTACATAGGCATTCCTAAAGTGCTGACTCTGCTAGTCAGACAAAAATAGACAAAATGCTAGTTTGGGGAGAGAGCGTGGCTCACCCCAGCCCTTGTGCAGTTGTCGTGTAAGGATTGCGTGCGCGGCCCCTATAAGACACGAGAACTGCCATTGTGGCACATGGCTTTCTCCTGGGGTAGATGCTCTACTGAAATAGGCGGGTAGGGAAGGACCAAGGATGTAGAACAGCTGCTTGACAGACCTCATGTCCAGATTATCAACAGAGAAAAACAGTAAAGCTTCTTCCTTTCAGCATTACTTACTTTCCCTGCAAAAAAACTGTTCCGACGAAGAGAAATGGCTCAAAACGGTTTGACCGTTTTTTATGGGTCACTTCACCCAGGCCAGTACAGACTCGCAGTGGCATCAGTGATGTGGTTAAAAGCCATCTTTTGGAAGACAGGAACTTGCTCAATAAACTGTAGAGATTACTAAAGCATGATGAGCATTTCGCTGGGAAACAATACTGTCAGCAGACCACGGATTAAATGAGCTGGGAAACAGAGGGCTTGATTCAACGTAATTTGTAATCAATAAAGCCACTCTTAATGCATTCCATTGGACTTAAATTGAAGTAAATACTATTCTTATCAATAAAGGGTGGAATACTGAGCATTCTGCAAAACCTGAGCACAGTCATGCAGACAGGGTCTGCATGCTGTCTCATGAGTTTCAGTTCTCCACTGAGAAATAATCTGATTTGCAAACAACTTCCACAGACAGTTTCCAATCTGAGTGGAAGGAAGAAACGGCTGAAATAATTACCCTTTTTTAAATGAATATCCATGGGCATTTTCTATGTTACTTTTAAAATACAGCTACAGAAACTGTTCTAAAAACTTCAGTCCTAGGTCCTGAGCGCAGAAGTCCTTCTAAAGGATTGAAGTGAATAAGCAGTGGTGCTCTGGTGGCTGTCTAGATGACTATTATTGTGGCCAACAGTATGATGGAGCCAGACTGATAAATTTATTCATTTATTTCTATTTTCTGTTTCCACTTGTAATGAGGATGTAGACAGACGAGACTGCCTGTTTTGGCTAGCTGTGACTGTTTCTGGTTAGACATGAAACAGCAACCTTAGGTTAAATAATGTTTTATTTTATTATTGCAACAAAGTGAACAAATCAGAAAGTTCATTGAAGCTGAAATTATTGTTATATTCCAACAATTAAAAGCATTCTAATTCAGTGATGCATATTCAGGTGGGGACTAGAGATGAAATAAACTTAACAAAAAGTTTGCTTAAAAATTTAGTTTTGCATATGATTAAAATTAAAACCATTCCTACTGCATTTCAGCCTGTAGGAAAAAACCAAAACCAAGGATAATAATTAGTCCCAGCATATAATCTCACCTATGATATTCATGTTTCAGGACTGATATAAACACTTACAATTATAAAGAATTTTATGGGCCACAGGATCTGATCAAACTATTGTATGATAAATGCAGAATGTTCCCTGACTTAAGGACTGAAAAACTGAACGAACAGTTGGAACAAAAGCCTAGTAATAGGGAATTCTGTGGAATGGATTAGACACCAAAGAAATAGTTTATAAGTCCACTTGAGGAGCTGCAATGTAATTGGTAAATTTGTAATTTGTAAATCCATAATTATGGGACTGCGTATAGCAACCATTGCTTCTTTACTGTGGTGTTCCTTCCAGTTCCCATTTTTCTAAAATGATGCTATCAAAAAAAATCTGATCATATGTAAACTTCCACATCTTTCTGATTTCTTAGGAGAACTTTGCTTTCATATAGGTATTTATCTCTAAAAACCACTGTAACCATGACCTTGAACAAAAGTAAATTCTTTAATAAAATGTATGTTTACATTACGTTCTCCTAAGTTTGTGCAAGTAGTCTGTCCAATAAAGGACTATGTCAGCCATGCATTAAACCCCCCTGTATTTAATTTCTGGTAGGTAGGAGGCAGCCATCATCAGTCAGCACCCTCATCAGATGGTGCAAGACTTCCTTGGCAGTCTCGAAGTTGCGTAGGTACTGTAACTGGGAACTAGAAGGCTGCCAAGCGTTGACAGTATTTAAAATAGATAAATAAAGCTAAAGTCAGTGACTTTAGTCTACTTATCAAGTTCCCATGCATTCTCAAACTCATTTTTAAACCCACTCAGCCCACAAGGCACCAACATGGAGTGATTAAATTCCATTTGTATTTCCATTGTATCTTTCTTCTCTTATTTTATAGCGAAGAAATTAATCCATAAAAGTTAGTTCCTGAGCACTTATATTCAGGCTTGTATCTCAGAGATGACAAACTAGCAGTAGACTACAATTTGAGGGCCACGCTTAGTTAAAATTTTTTGACTAAATATTTTTCCATTGAGCTTTTGACAATTGCAGTTTTCTAACTTATTCCATCATTGTAAAACAAATCTTTTTTTTTTTAACTTCCAAAACTGAAATTTTGTGATGCTGTCTATCCTGCAAAATCTTGTAGGCAAAGTTTCGCTGGTTACACCATTTATATGGCAAAACAGTTTTGCTGAAATATGTTATAGTCTTTACCAAAGTGACTTGTGCTGATAAGGTAATTCAGTTTGCCATCATAACTGTACCTTTATGAGAAGGCTTTGCCAATACAGCTGTACCTGCAAAGCCATTGAAAAATTCTCCGGGCTTGAGGCTATGGCTATATTGATTTATCTTTCATTCCACATCTTGCTGTGTTAGGTTTTATTTCCATGTTTGGAAATAAAAATATTTTATTTTGAACTATCATTGCAAAACTTGTTATAAAATGAGATGTATGCAATCCCTAATGTCACTGAAAAAATTCTTTGTAGCCATTTTTCCCATCATATTTGCATAGTGAATACTGTGGAAATTCCAGCCAGAGTCAGCTTCTTCCTACATGTGGTAGCTCAATGAGAGAAAGTCTCAAACTTTCCTGCATTATGGCACCATCTCAGTTTATATACACCAATTTAATTTAAATCTGAAATTATTCCCTACTCCTGAAATTCTATATTCCTCACCTACCTGTTCTTAATCATCTGAGCTGATCTTTATTGTTGCTTCATGTGATGTACTACATGCTTGTGGCTCCAGTTAAACAGAAGGAGAAAACTGGCCGTGTAAATATTGCCAACCGGATGGGTGCTCATGTCTAAAGGATTGAAGCAGCGTTCCTATTTTTACATTGTAAAACCAAGAATAAAACAGACCTGAAATACCCGATCTGGACTTCACAGCCTCAGAGATTTACTTCTACCAGATTTACCAGTTCGTACCCGAAAAGCCCTAGCTTTTTCATCAGAGCGGGTGTCGCGGTGGGATTTGCTGACGACCCGTAAGGGGCGCTGCCGGCTAAGAGCATGGCCAACGTCCCCCACTTGCTGTCAGGGCTCCCAGCCTCAGGAATGACTGCGATTTCCAGAGAGCAGGTCTGATTCTTGGCTTCGGGTTGAGAATCAGTGCTCTGGCTCATAGGTCAAAATTTAGTGAGCTCTATTTCAGCTTTTGCAGGGACAAAAGATACAGGGCCGTAGAGAGCCAGTTAGTTCCAACGTTCAGGAGGCAGTCTTTTCTGCATAAAGACGAAGCGCGTGAACACAGCATAGTTTTGATTTCTTTAGATTTGTTAGATGTTGCAACACATTCTTAATGTGTTAAATTGCCTGTAAAATAATACGATTTTTTGGTAGCACATGCTAATGAGAAATCCAGCTTTCAAAATGACTTCTAGCCCAGCCAAGGGAAATTCCCCTTTTAAATAACCCAAATCTAATTAATCTTTGTTATGTATTTACTGAAATCAATTTATTCACTCTTCAGAAAAGTTTGATCCCGTGTAAAAAAGTATGGCAATAGATAGACTTTATTCTCAGTTTCCTATCCTTCCTTGCAATAGTTTGTTAACAATTTTCCTCTGGAAGCAAGTATTTTCATTTAGTTCGAGAGATACCTGAGGGGAAAATGGAAGCAAAAAACACCACGATATGATACCAGAGATAACAGTACATTGAGTAATGCTAACTTTCTTTCTGAAAGCTGCAAAACATGATAAAGAGGTTATTAGATTAAAATCTTCATAAAACAAAGCACTGCTACTTGGGAACAACAGTAATTTATTCCTCAAACTTAACAATATATTTTCAATGACAGTTGCACTTCTAATTATAGGATAAAAGTCAGCAATAAAGCTGAAAGGGCAGTTATTTCAAGAGGTGAGTACTTAACCAGTAAAGAACTTCCTTTCAGATTGTCCAGATAATTTCCAAACCAGCTCAGGAAGCATTTTTCTAATTTAGAAAAATGTCTTCACTCTTGCTCAAGCCACAAATCACCACACTGTTGTTTTGCTGAGCTATCCTGAAATATTTCACTCTGAATCAAGGAAATCAATTGCAGTATTGTTTTACGAAAATTGCATTATGGACCCAATGCTCTGCATAACTGGAGTGAGTTCCACGCAGGACTCCTGTTGTTCCGTGCATTCAGGTTAGTCCTGAGAGCCATGTGGGTATGTGCAGATAGTGAGAAATCATTCCACATAGAGAGCTTGACTGTTAGGGGAAAATGAGGGCATCAGCATAAAGCTGTGGTGATGTGAATTCATGCAATCTGATTTATTTCAGCAAATGACAAGGAAGCATTTGGGACATGCTGATAGGTTTCATTTTAACCAAACTTCAGACTAAAACATTTCAACACTTTGAAGTGAAAACCTGCTGATATTCCCATTCCATAGTTTCAGGGCAAAACCAAACACACACACACACACACACACACACACACGTACACACGTACACACACACACACACACACGAGGCAAAACCAAACACACACACACACACACACGTACACACACATGTTGGGATTTCCCCAGGGCTGAATTTATCAGCTTGTTATCAGCTCTTTGTCAAAGTAATACGTACTACAACTGTGTCTAAACATTGTCATGACTGTGTCCAAATACCAAATAAGAAAAACATTTACTTCAAGTCTATTTGACAGTGAGTGACAGACAATTTGATACTCTGTGATCTTTTCAAGAAGGAAGAGTCTTCTCAGACTTCCTTCAGACAAGAGCTCTCACCTGTCATCTGCACTTCAGTACTCAGCCTCCTCTTGAGAGACAATGTCTTACAGAACGGGAGTGTAAGGAGGAACCCTGACACAGGGCTGTCAGGTGCATCGGTGATTAGAGACCATTTCAAGCAGCTATATCACTAATAATCCATTACTTACATCAGCCTGAATTTTTTACCCAATGCTAATTTTCACTTATCAGGCTTGTTGAAAATAACTCGCTCAAGATGAAAAAGAGGGTAGTAGCATCCGCTTTCTTAGTTTACTAAGGGTAACTTTTATTTATAGCATCCGCTTTCTTAGTTTACTAAGGGTAACTTTTATTTATGGGCTACAAAATTTAGGGCCTGCTAATTTTTGTGAGTGCTGATGTTCCAGTACATGCCAGCCAAAGACGATTTGTAATTAAGTCTGGAGAAGGATTAAAAAAAAACCCCAAAGATACTGGCAATGTAGGAAAACTTTGTATCAGAGTTGCAGCATCGCTAATATCAAACACTAAAAGACTCAGAAGTTACCCTAAAACTCAGAAAATTATTTATTTAATGGGAATTCTATGCACTGACTTTGGGAGTTTTCTTTTTTGGTAAGCTTGTTTGCATATAATTATTTATTGTTGCTCAGATGCCTGGAATTCAACATTGTATTGAAAAACCTTTAGGAGTATTTTGCACATGTGGAGGGAAAGGACTTTTTCTGTAGCTAAAAATTTAGGAGATCTAAGGTCCCAGAGACCTATGGCACTAGGCAAATCTTTGGTGGGTCATGCAGCAATATTTATGTACATGGAAGTCACGTATATCCCTTTGTGGGTGTTAGGTATATGAAATTACATACATCCCTCTGTGTTAATACTGTTACATTTTCTACCTCTTGGTCTCATTCTGCAGCAATGAAGACAACTGTGAGAATTATAAACCTTCACTTTAAAAACATCACTTAACTTGCCTTTAGGGAGAACACCACAGCAGGATGTTTGCAGACAAAGTATGAGGGTTTGCATCAGTAAATCAGTAAGTGATATGTGTAAAAGAAAACTTTCAGAAAACATGACAGCATAATGCATTTGAGATGCTGTTGTGAATAACAGTCACAGCTCACTGAATATACATTCTTTCTAGCTAAAAAAGCTCTTGGGTAAGAGAGAAACCTTCATTGCAAAACATGGAAATGCAAAACAAGGGCAAAGAAAAAGGGGCAGAGGACAGAGGTCAGATTTCCCCTTTAAAAATAGGGCTAAGGAAAGCTTAGATGAAAGATTAGTAAGGCTGGAGGGAATGCCATGGAAAAAATGTCATCAGGCATCTGACCCTCTGTGCCTTCACTGAAGTCTGCATCTGTGGAGGAGTGGCAGCCACAGACTCCGTTGGTATTACGACTCCTCTTTGGGTCTAAAATAAGGTTTTTGGCCTAGATACTATGTTCTTATAAAAACGGAAGATACCGACTGTGCTATAGTGAGTGTATGTATATCTGTATCTACGTGAATATCACAGCACGCGACCCAGAAGCTATTAGTCAATCAATTACTCCATCTGCATGGCATTTCTCATGTGACTGTTCCTAGATATCTCTAGCCACTGATATTCTCCACATCGCCAGGGATAGTGTTTTCTGTAATTTTTGTTAGCCACAATGCTTTAGTGGTACTGGAAACTAATAAAGCTGTTGAAAAAGGACAGAAATGCAATGCTGTGTACATTCAGGTGTGCAAATGGTTTGAAATGTTTCACTTCAGGTCAGAAAACAGTGAAAGGCCCTACCATACTAGCACAATCAGCTCAGACTGATAAGGCAATTATTTTCTTCCTCTAGAACAGTTGGAACTGGTGCACCACAAATAGTAATTTGTGCATTTCTCTTGCACAGAAAAGATCTTGTGGCAGAAAGTTATGAAAATTAACACAAAAATAGCCAAAGTTTGGAATTCAACAACTGTTCAACAACTATGTCTTTCTGCTCTTTCTAGTCCACCAGCACATTGGAGTAGGAGAGTATCAAGGAGTAAGACCTATCCCATCAACTGAACCAGTAAGTTTTTCATTTGGGGTCTCTTTCAGTTTTAGATGCATCTGTATTCAGTTTAATTTCATCACAACTTCAGGGCTTTGAGAGAAGACAAAATCTGGAATAGCCTTTCGGACTGGGTTTGCATGCTGGCTGAGCAAAGCATGGCTCCCATTCAAGAA
The DNA here is from genome assembly GCF_000687285.1 of Phaethon lepturus. NCBI lineage: Eukaryota > Metazoa > Chordata > Aves > Phaethontiformes > Phaethontidae > Phaethon > Phaethon lepturus. The sequence goes on along the minus strand of NW_010538155.1, from coordinate 17,288 downwards.
AAAAGTCATCTTTTGAGCTGCTTTGTGAGTTGCTTTTGCTCGGCCTGTACCTGATGTGTTCCATCCAGTCAGTTCAATAACAAGAAGTGAGCAAATGTCTCTGCAATTTATGTGTATGCACACAGAGCTAAGATTTATAAACAGAAATCTGTATGAAAAGGGAATCTTCATCTGTGTCTGTGTATGATTGCAACCTACTCTTGGCATTTATGACCAAAATTAGGAAGGTATTCTGAGCCTGCAAAGTCAAGATGAGTGTGTATTTTAATACAGATCCCTCTCAGGAAGCATCGTGGTACTACTGAACAACACTCCCAGGCGCTCACTAAAACCACCATTTGATCCTACAGAGAATTAAATTAGAACAGAGCTTTTTGTATCACCTGATCAAAATAACTTGCTGGAGCCATCACATATAAGGGCAACTGCCCTAGGAAGTAGATCACATGCTATTTTCAATTAGTTATAGGGCTGGGGCATAGCAAATTATGTAAGAAATATTTCCTAATCTCCAGGGAAGGAAACTCAATGACACTGTCAAACATGTTGCATTGCCTCAAGATACAGCAGGACTCCCTTCTTGCTGCAGTGTCTGTACGCTTTTGGGAACATGAAGATGGGACATCGGGGGGCTCTAAACTGTGGCACGGGTCACCCAGCCAACTTGCAACTCTCTGCACTGCATGGAAGTCATGTGAACTGACTAACTTGCAGGTTATTGTGTTCGTGAAGGTCTTTCCTGGAACGAACGGCTTTACTCCAAGGCACAGCATGGAGCAATTTTTAGGATGGTGAATTGTTTTGAATTTTAGAACTTTTCTGAGACTCTGCCATATTTGACTTTCTGTTCAACAGCCTTCCGGCACGACTCCAGCAGGCCTAATGTCTAAATTAACCCCCAAGTAGCACTACCAGGGAGCAGGGCATGCAGCATCTCAGTATTATGACGCCTAACACCACTATGGCTACCTGCAGCAGAGGCCACGGGTTATTTTGGCACTTTGAACTGAAAATACAGACAAAGACACTTGCCCAAGCAGTAGAGGATTGTGGGTGTGACTGGTCTTCTTCAGAAGAGGTAGTTCCAAGCAGGGCAGATGTGAGACATCCTGCATCACTTAGCCTACGTCCCACTGACTGCTCTGTGGAGATGCCGTTAGCAACACAGACATAGGTAATGGGGTAGGGAAGCCAGGGAAAGCCCACTACCTTTTGTGAATAGTGCATTTTTTTTTAGGGTTCTGAGAGGTCTCTGAGCAGAAATCTGTCTTCATACTGCTTGAATCCATAGTAACTTTCTGTTCATACAGCATCTCAGGAAGCGGTGAAGATTGACTGAAACTTTTAGCAAAACATGCTTGCTAGAATGGCTTCCCAGGACATAAAATCCTGTTGGACACAGAACTGGATTTTGATTCTAATTCACTCTCTCCTGCAAGCATCTTCATCTTGGCTGAAGTTTATCATCACTGCTAGTTCAGTGAGCTCTAGGAGCTAAAATGACACCTGAAAAATTAGGGAGAGTAAATTCCTGGAATAGGAATTCATGGAGAAATCTACATGTGTTTTGCTGAACACATTGTAGAATATTCATAAACACATTATTATTTAACGTAAAAAGTGCTTGCTACTCATGGCTACAAATGTCCTTGATGTAAACAGTCATTCATCTAACAGCTTAAAGCTGCTGGAGGAAGTGGGAGTAAGCTAGAGTAGAAAGGAAGAAGAGGAATGAATATTGATTTGAACAGGAATGCAACTTTCTTTTTCCTCTCATTGTTGCAAAAAATAAATTTAATTTTTCGTTGTTTTAAGCACTTAGCTTAGCCATGAAATAAAATACATTGACTCCTTCTTATAAAAAATAAAGCAAGTAAAACCAGCTGGATTTCCCAAATAACAAAAAAATGGCAGTAGCACCTCGTTTTTTTTTTTTTTTTATGAGTGCACCCAGCAGATTACAGAAGGGTGCACTCTCCTCTGGTCATGGGAATCTGGACCCAACGTACTCCCTCATTTATTGATGCAAATCAATAAATGCAAATAATGTTTGAGTGGAACTGTCTCGTTGTCTTCTTATAAAGCTACCCATTGCAGAAAATCCTTATACACTAACTGGACAAATTGTAGAGAAGACATCTGTAACCTTATTATTAAGGTACTCAGAAAAAAAGGAGACACATGAATGTGTCTATGGTGTGAGCTAGAAGTCCAAGCTACCATTATAATAATTGGAATTAGATTTTTATTCACCATAAAATAGCTGCTTATGGCTCAATTCATTTTCTTAAACATAGGTGACCAATTATATTCAGATGCTGTAGCATACCCTTCCGGTTTCTAGCTGCTACTCCAGGGTCTTGCAGATCTCCCACATCTCTGAGTCATATCTGCCAGCCCAAGATGGGTATTCTGTGTATCCTAGAGCATCTCATATCGCAGTAGGCACCTATGTTTAGGCAACTGCTGGCTGGTCATCTGAGCAGCAGCCTGGGCTCCGCTGACTGTCATGACCTGCTGTCTGTGATTCCAGTGGGAGCGGGGACACCTAGTTCACTTGCACACTCTTCCATTTGGGTATCTGTTTCCTAACCCAGAGATCTCCTGTGGCAATGTACGGACATTAGAATCTTACCAAAATTTTCAGTGAACTAACATGGACATTCATGTCAGATCAGTTCTCTCTTCCTTAACTCTTAAAACAACAACTCTTCAAAACAAAAGAATAAAATCTCCTGGTGATCATAAAATGCCGCAAAATCCCCCGGTGAATGATGGAAAAAAGGCTTCAAATATTGGTTCCCTAACAGCAGTGAAAAGGAGAAACATTGTTTTGGAGCCTTCAGAAGTAGCACTTCAGTCACGACTGAGAGCAGAGAGAGGGCTGGATGGGAGAAGACAGGGCTGTTTCTCAGCCACCCAGTTCCTCAGACTCAAGAGGCAAATCTGCTGACTGTGGGACTGAGAGAACTCTAATTACACCTAAAGTTAATGATTCTGTTAATTTGCTTTCTCCTTTATTTTACAGGGTTTTTACATTCAGTGCAAAGCCACATTAGTGTCTGGATGAGAACAACCTTCGTTCCCCTCAATCTAGAGCAGTTAAAGCAGTCCCTCTAATTTAGTGGCATCTCTGCATTTTCCCTGAGTGAGGAGTCTAGTATTTGGCCCTACCTCAAGGGAAATTTCCCAGGTATTTTATTTTCAAACTCGTTTTGCTCTTCCAGTTCAAGGAACGCTCTGGATGTCCCCTCACGAAACATGAAATATGTCGTACAACATATTTTCGAAGCACCGTTAATGTGTGTGGGAGCTACTAATGTTTTGATAACTGAAGTCTCCCCACATCTCTCTGCTATTTTTTTGCTATGCAATCACCGACCTTCCCATCTTGTTTGGTAGATCCCTGAAACCAATATGAAGAAACTCATCCGTTTTTCATGGAACAGAAGAGTACTGTAGCATGGTGGTTGTTTTTTTAAACCTCTCTTAAAGTGATATATTTAGGAGGTATGAGGGGAAAGAACTGGGCAGTCCTTTATTTATCTTCCCAACAGGTGCAGCATAGGGAGGCACAAAGGCAGCATTTGCTAATTTCAGTTTTGCCAAGTACAAAGCACCCTCTGGTCTGCTGAAAGGCTGTTCCCTACTTTCCTCCTAAACTCAATGAGATTTTTATTTTAGTGTGACCATATTAAATATTTTTCCTGTGCATAGATGCACTGCTTTTTGCACATGGTGGAGGAGCTTTTCAACTCAAGAAGAACGGTAAACTGGATCAATCTTGCATTATCCACCTACACTAGTATTAAAATAAAATCAACGCATTGTATAAGAAACACATAAACCAATGCAGTTCTTTTAGGTTGCACCATAATAAAACAAAACATAAAACCTCCAAAATAAATCAAGTTTGGGGATCTTTCTTTGCCAGTTTAGGGTTTTTTTTTAATCAAATTAATCTTATTGGAAAAGTAGTCTTAAGCTTAGGAGCAGTAGAGGCGGAAGGTCAAAGAATAGATCTGAGATGCTCTGGCATCTCAGAAGGAAGTGTGGGAGCAGGACTTTGCTATGGGAGGGCAAAGACAGTCGAAGAACAACTCAATTCCCAGAGTGCAACAAGATCCGTGCAGGACGACACGGTTCAATAGGGCTTGAGACGGGAGCGGGGCCCACCCTAACAGATCTAATTACAACAGTTAGGTGTAAGTTTGCTTTCTATTTGTGAGGCCTTTAAATTTATTAGCTAGAGGTGATGAAGAGAAACTTTCTAAAGAATTGATGCAGAAAATAAGATAAGGGGTTAGGGTTTCCTCCTTTCCTCATCCACCATAACTCATTTACCTGCGACTTTAATACAGCGCTGGGAAATGATATGTATGGGCCTGACTTTGAGTGTGATTTGGCTCCAAGACTGAAGGAAGTCAGAAATAACGGGAATGCATTTTGCAGTCGGTCCTGCAGAGGGGCAATGATGATAGCAGAAGATGGATGTCCGTATGCTTCTCTTTCGCCTCACTGAAGCATGCGCCTAGGCAGTGAGGACAGCAGCAGCTGCACTGCCCGGTTTGGTGCCGTAATCAAATGATTACACAGGTCCACTCTCCTGCATCGAAAGCACTAAGCAATGTTATACAGTGTTCACATGCTGGGTTCTTGAATTTTCAGGAAAACATTCCATCAGCAGTGTTAATTTTGACATGAGCCAAATTCATATGCTGAAGCAGAATTTCCATTTAACTTCCTTTTCACCTCTGAAAAATTGTCTAGCCTTGAAAATATGATATTAAAAGAAGTCCTACTTAAATTAACTTTTATCCAACCTTGATACTGAGATTGATTTCCCACTGGAATGCTGCTCTGCGTGTCTACTTATGTAGACATGTCTACAGTCTCTAGCTGTGATAAAATTTGTTTGACAATGCCTATTATCTTGATACACCAGACTGAGGTATTGATTTCAATATTATAAATATACTGCAAATATAGAACAATCATGCAATGAAACAAAACCAGTCATGTTTAAAATAGAATTAAAGGCTGTTTCAACTGGGCTTCTTCACGGAGAACAGTGTCACCTTATCTCCAAAGCAGCCTCTACTGATATGTCTGTTTATCTCCTTTTACAAACTGCTTCATGTTTTAGAGATTGTCCTTTTAACAGACAATACATGCACATAGTTTTCTTCACAACTTTTACATCTATGCTGCTTATAGATTGAAAAAGGTTTTACTGAAACACTGTCTAAAGTAGACACATTGATTTTTAATTTTGATTCCTTGCCAATATGTGGATACTCCGGGCAGTATTCAAGCAGAGCTTGCAAACCCTTAGAAAATGAAGCTGGCAGACAGTTGGTAAATGCTTTGGCTTAAAATTTGAAATGGTCACTGAGTTATTTCCTAGATTGGGGAGAATAAATAAGGCAAATTTACAGAGCTGCCTACTGGAGACTGGCTTGCACCTGTCCCTGTGGGATGATGCCCACAAATAGTTTGAAACTGTTGCTCTTGAGAGTCTTGGCACTTATACAAAAGCATGTCCAAATGCCGTGGCCTCTGACAGCTTAAGAGGGCACCTAATTAATGGGCAGCTCTTCTTATGAATATTGATTAAAGAAAAGAGGGGAGCGGAAAGACTGAGTGAGTGATTACAATAAATTACAGGAAGTAATTACATGAGGGAGTGTTATTTTATTAGTCATCAGCAAAATGAAAGACCGTTAAATTTAAATGCACTGGTAAAGGTCTTCAGCATCACAGTCCTATACTAGTGATCCACTGGGATCAGTTAACCCATGGATGTAGTCTTCACCTTGTGTATACGAAATTTTAGAGAGGCCAAAACAAAAACATCTTACAATGACATGAACCCATACTCCAAGGAAGCCACAGCTGATGTAATATATAGGACTTCAGCTTTTTAAGAGTACAAGAAAGACCTTAAACCATTAGTCATGGAAGTCTGTTTCCACAGTGACAAATTCCACTAGACTGAAGTGCTCCAGCAACCTTCTCTAAGCTGAGTGGTGTGTTTAATTTGGTGATCCTATTTGTTAGGAGCACATTGTAGGGGTACACTCTCACCAAGTCAGGAAATTTCTCACTTTGGTAATCTAATAATTTTAAAATAGCTCAAAGAGCATTTGGCCTGAAAAAAAGTCTGGGAGCTTGCTACAGCACTGCCTTTGAAAAAATCTAGCTACGTACATCACAGACTGCAGTGACAAAAAAATGCAAAGCTGAGATTTTCTTAACATTCAAGTTTTAGCCAGTTTCTGATTTCTGAGCTGCTTGGTCTTGTGTGTGCTGTTTTTAACAGGCAGGACCTATGAGAATAAGGAGTATGGGATCATTCATGTAGATTGCTTCTTTTGGAAATGTCAGAAGAATACTGTTTAGGTGCCTATGTGATGTAGAAGCCTTAAGCTTCTTTTTTTCTCTGCTTTTCATTGTAGTCTGCCAAAAAGTTCCTCAAAGGTTTCTCAGAGAGTCCCTCCAGTGGTATCTTCCAGAATGTAGTCAACCCAAGGTTCACCTTCATTAATTACCTTGAGTCCTTCATGCCTTGGAAATTACCTTGAGAACAGGCGTTTAATGGTCATGTGAGCTTCTGAATTCTTACTGGTAGAGCTAGTACCAGTAGTAGCAGTGGTATTGCACTATTATTGGTACTGAATACTCCTGGCACTAATATGGCAAGTACTTGTACTTTATAAGTACTGCCAGCAGCTCAGGTGAGTTCTTGATCATAGAAAAATCTTTAGGAAACAGCTCATCTCTTAAGTACAATAAGATAAACCTGTTATCACTCTGATCTACTGTCTGCAAATACACTGGGTGCAATGAGCAACAACCAGCATATAACCTGTATGTATCACTTTTCCAGAGCTCATTACTACTGGTGAACTCTAGCTCTATCAGGACAGAAAGCTTCAATATTTTTTATGTTCCTGAATATTGACTCATCAAAAATCACATTTATTTCACTGTCAATATAATGTTGCTCAGAGTTGCTAAACTTATTTTGTAACACAACCATGAGATGCATTTGTAATCACTGCATTGTAAGAATATCTTTGAAACAATCTAGTCTTAATAATAACCTTTAGAAACATGAGCCTCCTAACAAATTTTCTCCAAAGCACATATCTTTTGAAAGTACAGAAATATTTTAGGTTTTTTTTTTAGTTGGCAGCCACAGAATGCATTCTGATTAAACTGTGTAATATCCAGTCAAATAACAGATCAAGTAAAAAGGACACTTAATACATGTGTAAATCATTTGAATTACAAATAAGACACTCTAGAAGGGGTTTGGCTCTAGGTTTGATATAGAGGATTAGGCTCTCATATTAATACGTGCACTTGGTGTAGCTATTTTCAGAAGGATACTTCATCCATCATTGTCCTCGAACACTAAGGAGGGCCAGTAAGTAAAATGATCACATTGGTCTGTCAACAGTACTTGCTTAAGGCTCAGTCGTGCAAAAAGTTTAGTTTTCATATGCCCCAAACCCAGCAAGGTGCGGAAACTGCCTAATGCTCCTGATAGTTGCTCTGCTCTTGCCTTCCACAAAACCAGAAAATATTTCAAAAAGACTTTTAAAGTAAGGCAAATGCTATTGATAGGCCAGTGTTAAATGAAATGTACTCGTTCAAACTATACACGTAGGCCTATCAAATCTTTCAGAATCGATGGGAAATAAATGCTATTTAATGACTTCTATACTTTCCACAGGATTATTTTTAAGATTAAACTCAGTTTTGCATTTGTGAATGCGTTAGGGAAGCTGTCTATATACCTCTTGTTTGCCAACACTTGCAAAGCGTATACAGTTTGCACATTTATGGCTTTGCAGAAGCTATGTATATTGTCAATGCTAAACAATAATCACCACAAATTCTTACCAAAGTGTCTGCATTTGAAAGAAAAATAAAAGAAGGGCTATGGAAGTAATGCAAATATTAAGAAGCTTATTTAGCTTAAATTTGCAAAATAGTAAAACTTAAATGCTAGCTTAAATAAAGTTATGAATTAATAGACGCTGAACATTTTGTGCCTGTTTGACGGGCAGCCTCCAATGGACAATTCTGTATCTTGCTAGCAGACTACGTACTCAGTTTCTTTGCTATAAACTTAATAGTACCACAAAAGGAGCCAGTATTACTGCCTTTAACTATCCTACTGAAACATTAAATAATAATTTCTGTAGTGTGGCAAAATGTATCGTTCCAGTCTGACCTGTGCAGAAAAACTTACTACATTCTTCACTTATGCATTAGACATATAGAATGTATTTTGATCAGAACCTTAAAACTTTCATGAACATATCATTTCTATTCAATAACTTATAAAACTTTATGAAAAACTTATCAACATGCTGGTTTTCTAAACAATAAGAAATGCTTATTCCCTCTTTTACAGAGTCCAGATACCTTAGCTATAGAGAAACCACTAATTGCACTACAAAAATTCCGCAGTCTTTAAAAAGTGAATACAGCATTTGCCTGATCAAGTAGTTTCTCAATATCACTGTAAAGCCATTGTTCCTTGTCTAAAAGAGTTGGAAGCCAAAACAGTGTTGTTCGGATTGGTGATCTGTAATGATATAATGATGTTACACTGCTATGACTCTTACATATTATTTGTTGCTGAAATATGCAAGATGATCTAAAAGGTGGTGTGTGTGTGTGCATACTTATAATTCCTGTAATTAAGAAATATTCAGGTAATATTTGTTATGCTTACCATCTTTCTTGGTGGGTTCCGGCATTATTACAAGAGTTCTTTATTCCCAGTGAGTTTCAGCCTTTCAGATGCAGCAAGTAGTAGCCCCAAGTCCAGCTGAGAGAGTATGCAGATCAGTATGACAAGCAGAGGGTAAGAAGAATTCCTCTGCTTTATATACTGCGACTGAAATATCAATCAAAATAGCACCTCCTCTCTTTTCAATGCAAACACTTTGAAAATTGACAGTTATGGGAACCCCTCTCACATCTGTTGTCTGCAGCCTCTGCTCCCTTGGCTTTTGGAAGGAATCTCTGCTGCATTGCATGGGGCTGATGAGAACATCTATAAGTTTCTAAATTCAGCTGTACCGCTCGCTCTCCACACCTCTCTCTCTAACATGCAGACACACATACACACGCAGATAGGGGCTGAAAAAGCGACTGCCACGCTGTTAAAGAGTCTCTCCTGCCTGCAGAACTTATAGGAACTGCCTGTATGCATTTACACCTTTTCCCATAACATAAAAGGGACAATTAAGTATAGGCAGTATGCCTGCAGTTAAACTTAATTTCCCTCCTTTAAGAGAAAGTGGAATGCAAAGATGGAGTGAGAACTAGAGTGCTTTGCCATATTAACGAAGAAAAAAGCATTGTTGTGTTCCTGTTTGGAGCAGTGAAAACCCTCCGTATCTCCCTTCTGATTACACTTGCTATACTTTATTGGGTCCTTTCCCTGTAGCCATCCTCATTCTGGCTTCAGGAGAGATTATAGAGTTCCTTTCAGTGCTGCTACCTCATTAACTGGAGGGGTCATTGCTGAAAGATGAGATATTCTCTTTTCCACTCATCCAGGAGATGCAACACTCCTTGCCTTTGCCAAGCCAGGAAACCAGACAGAAGGAATGGAAATCCTATCTGTATCATGCTCACTGAGCCACTGAACTAAGCCACCGGGCTGCCCTCCTCTTAAACTCCTACTTAAAGTATTAATATGTAGGCAATAGAAATACAGGTCATGTTAATCAGGGGGTACTAGGATTTATTTTCTCATGCCCTTTTAGGATTCTGAGACAAACCTGTAGTGATTAGTGCAATAGATGAAGTGGTCCTCAAGGGTTTCATGCTGTTAAAACACATGTTCACATCATTATCACATATCAATATGAACTAGGCTACTAGACAGACTGCTCACTGTCTAAAAACACCCAAATGTTATGGAAAAAGTTTTACGTCTTTGAATAGGAATTACAGATGGAATAGTGGTCATGGGCCTGTTTATCCTGTAGCCAATGCATGATTGTTTCCTCTACAATCTGTTGTTTTCTGGCTATTTAGCCATTTTATAGACATCTTATAAGGGACTGGAATGCCATTCATTTTATTAAGAGACCAGACTATCATCTGTTTTTTCCTGCTCTACTCATTGTGGTGTTTTATTATTTGACTGATTCATATGCCTATAAAATACAGAGAAAGACAAGATCTCTGCCTGCAAGAACCCAAACAAGGAATATCAAAGCTAGTTTCCGCTTTTGTTTCATATCACTATCTAGGTAAACCTCCTTATGTCACTGAAATAATTCCTGTCCTTGGAAAGCAGAGTGCTACCCTGAATAGGTAACTGGCGATTTTGTCCTTCTGCATATGAGTGCAGTGGCAGTGGGGAATCAGTGCATGAACAGACCTAATAACATTGTAGAGATCATTTTCTCTTTAAAATGATCCCTTTCTTCTGCTCACATCCAGGCACTGAACTCTGTGATGGCTGCAACCAGAATGGGGTGAAAAGCAACTGCTGATTCTCTCCAGCATGGTGTTTCCTTAGTGTCCTTTTGTAAAATGTAAAGACAGTTTACTTTGCATTTTACCCATCATCTTCCAAGTGTCTGGAGATTGTGCTAATAGCGTCTGGAGATTCCCGTTAATACAAAGAGGATTAAATATGGTCACATATCACCCATCCAGCACTGGATGGGTTAGAGGGGACCTGCATCGCAATCTCACGGTGGAAAAGGATTGGAGGCCAGTGCATATCCTGACAGCCTTAAAGGGCTTCCTTTACAGGAAGAGGAAGAAGGATATTCAGGAAGACAGAATCTAACTCATAGACTACCTTTATACTACTAAATAAATCAGTACTGAGACCACTCATTGGCCCAGTGGCCAAGTGAAAGTGTGTGGTTCTCATCCGCACAGCAAAACTCCTTCTCTACCCCAAAACCAGGAGACTGCAGCCAAAATGTCCACAGGGAATGGTTGCTGGCATATGCCTGAGCTTATGCTTAGGCACAGGTGGGAGAGTGCTAGCTGGCCCGAGCCAAAATGGTACCAGGGATCTTGCTAACCATCCCCCAGTGTGGATAATCACAGGGCAACACTTGAACACATGCCCTACACCTGCTTTATTTACTGGTATAAACATAGCTAGAAAAACTGAATTGGTTCTATAACCTCTGCTGAGCAGCAAAGGAAGAAGATAGGTTATGGGTAGAAAAAAAATCGCAAAACATTATAGTTGTCTTTGTAGCATGTGGAGAATTGTGTGTTTCTTGAGGTCTCTCAGCCAGCTGAGAGTGCAAGCAAAAGACTCTTCAACGGCAGGAAATAAATTGAAAATGTGGAGTATCAAATCAA